>NC_063067.1:780000-892500 GCF_018812025.1 Megalobrama amblycephala
GTGTTGAAGTCTTTATTGGGCAAATGGTGAGCAGGGGTTGTCAAGCATCACCAAAAAAGTGTCAATATCATGAATTGTGTGCTATATTCCATTAATATGATGCTTTGTACAAGGAAAATACCAAATTTAAGTCATTTTTGGTGAGTAAATAATGACAGAATTTTCATCCTTTGGTGAATTATCCCTTTAATGGAAACATGTCCAATACATCTATGAAAAGTTAGTTCTTACCTTCATTTAACATCAAAAGGCATCATAAATCTTAATAAATCATAAATATGCACATCAAGAGCAGTTTTGTATGTGAAGCTAAAGCACAAAATAAAAATGTAAATGCTGTAAATAAAATGAAAAACAAATGTAAATGCTGAATGCAAGTGTAGTACCTTAAAAACAGATTCTCTAAAGTGTCAAGCTATCAAAAAAATCAGACCTGAACAGAAGCTTTAGTATTGAGCGTCATTTTTGCAGCACTGTTGGTAATGCTATTTACCCCTTGATTTATTTTTAATTTGGGACAGAAAAATCTCTTAAATTAATGTAATTTTCTATTCAGGACTGCTGGCATCTTGCTTTCCACATCTGGGATACTTGTTTCTCCTCGCTGTTTTTCTCGGTCTTTGATTCATACTTTTGTTGTTCTTGGGTCTGTCAACTACTTGAGGTGATCCACCGCCTTTTGGTTCACAAAATTTTGCACTTGAGCCCTGAAAGAGCCCAAATCCTGGATAAAGGGGTTGAGTGAACCTGGTCTGGACTCTGTGTAGGAGGATCATGGTGTCTGAGACGCTGTAGAAGGACAGCAGTCCTGCTCGGTGGTCCAGATACACCCCAATCCGGTGGGACAGGGGTACATTGATCTCCACCTCCTCGTTATTGTGCACTAGTGCATACCTGAATATGGAACAGTCCAAACTCCAGGATCGTCTGTTGTACCCAAACCCACTGTCATCGTCTTGCCCAGTTCTGCTGATGTCTTTGTAGGACACTGCGATGTCAGCGCCATACTGCCCGGTCCAGACTACTTCCCAGTAGCAGCGACCTGTCAGACCTTCCTTGCTCAGCACCTGGGCCCACCACTCAAATCTGTCCTGATGTTCTGGGTACGACTGGGGCTCAATGCTGCAATCCACAGCCCGGTTCTGCTCCATTAACCGAAGGTTCCTATGGGCCGTGTTTGGGTCCAGACTCAAGGAAACCAGAACTGATGGGAGATGAGAAACAAGGTGAAAATGCAAAACCCAAGCAAAGCTCAGCCAAGACCAATGTATGCACACTTACTTGGATCTCACACAAATAGTAAGTGGAAGGCCCGGCGCCAGGATATGGGGGGTACCAAAATGAAATCACGTTCCGGGGGGGATCCCCCTCAGTTGAAATCGTGTTCCGGGGGATCCCCCTCGGTTGAAATTGCGTTCCAGGCGGATACCCCTCGGTTGAAATTGTGTTCCGGGGGGGATCCTCCTTGGTTGAAATCACGTCGTTCCGGGGGGATACCCCTCGGTTGAAATCGTGTTCCAGGGGGGATCCTCCTTGGTTGAAATCGTGTTCCGGGGAGGGTGTCCCCTTCAGCTAAAATCACGTTCTTGGACCGGAGTAGGACACAGGGATGTCCATGGGGGGGCCTGGTCCCCCCTCTGGCGCCGGGCCTGGTAAGTGGTCTTAATATGTAAAACAGAACTTAATGTGAAGGAAGAATTAAAATGATTTGTATCCTTTGGGACGGGTCTCCCGTTACTCCTGCTGTTGTTGACCGGTGGGTGTGGCTGGGAGACTCATCGCGAGAATCTGTACCTACCTGTTCAGGCTAATTGACCAAAGAATTCTTTAGAAATCGGCTGCAGGGTGGATTTTGCGCTGAACTTGTTTGGGGAAAAAATCAGACCTAAGCAATATGGAGGGGATAAGGATTTTCCTATTGTACCTTTGCCTTTCATTGTGAAGTTTTGGTTCTTTTTAAATGTAAGCAAAAAGAACGACTTACACTGTAGAAAGTCCTCCCTCGTTTGGGGTTCTAGCGGCAGTAGGATCTTCTCTGCAGTCACTAGAGAGATGTGAGGTGTAAGAGAATGAATCGGTTATTTGGGAATATGCAGACTTTTTTGCGAGGTGTAGGATTTTGTAAATCACAAGCATTCTGTGAAGTACTATGTAGCCCCTTAGACAGGACCCTCTGGCCCTCAAGTGCCACCTCAAGTGCCACTGTCCCTCCAGAGTTTAGCCCCAACCCTAATCAAACACACCTGCCTGTAGTTTTCAAGCAATCATGAAGAGTTTGGTTGGATTTTTCATGTGTGTTTGATAAGGGTTGGAGCTAAACTCTAGAGAACAGTGGCCGGCAAGGGCTAGTGTTGGCCATCACTGCACTAAGGGGACATGGAAAAGATATGAGATGAGTGGAAAAATTACATTTCAATGCTTTTGCGTTCCCCTGAGAAACTTTTGAGGTCACTCAAAAAACATTTGCATTTCCCTGAGAAACTTTGTGTAGAGTTTTGTGGGGGAACGCAAAAGTGTGAGGGAATGCATATGCATTGAAATATAATTTTTCCTCCCATCTCATGTTTTTTCTATTATCACATCCCATTGGGGTCTCCATAGGATTCAGTGGGTACAGATTCCATGCAGAACTACACTCTTAAAAAATAAAGGTTCCAAAAGGGGGTTTTCCATAGTAATGCAATAGAAGGACAATTTTGGGTTCATGAAGAAACTTTTGTGCTAGTTCTTCTTGGATCCATTGACGCCAAATAGAAACCTTTACTTTTTAAAGTGTAGCTATGCACTACTTTTGATAAGATGCATCCACTGGTGGATTTCAGCATTTAAAGATGCTGAAATCCACCAATTCTTAGATCAGTGACTCGCTGGTATGCAACTTCTGGGACTACTTGTTGCTCTTGGATGGATGGAAATTTCGACCACAAAGATCTAGTATTACTCTCATATGTTAAATTAAAACTGGCAACCACTTATGTGGACCAAATTTGTTCATAAAACATTACTTTTTACCTGCTGAGAATATCTTGGTCATTTCCAGTCTCCAAATGTCCTCTATTTGTGCTGTTAATGAGGAGAGGGACTTGATCACTTCTCCAAAAGAGAACTGTGGATTAGTGGTTAAGCTGGGAAAGTCAGTACACTGAGAAGTCGGCCAGCGAGATTGGACCTCCTACAAGATTTGGAGATAATTAGGAGTGTTGGTAAGGGATTAACAATTAGTCCTTTGATATCCACTTTTATCCAAAGTGTCTTGCAGTAAATGCTTGTCACAGGAATCAAACAAGCAACCCTCCGATAGCAAGCCCTGAGCTTGAGTCCTGAGCAACCCAGTCCCCATTATCTGAAAGACTTTGATACCATTTGTTGATAATTTATAATACGTGCTTTATTTCAAGACTAATGCCTGTCTTGGTCTGCCTTTAACTGTGGTAGTGTTTTTACTGTATCTAAGGGGTGTCCAATCCCGGTCCTGGAGGGCCAACGTCCTGCAGAGTTTAGCTCCAACTTGTCCCAACATACCTGCCTAAAAGATTCTGAAGACCTTGTTTACCTTGATTCAAGTGAGTTTTATTGGCGTTGGAGCTAAATTTTGCAGGACAGTGCCTCCTGGAGCAGAATTGGACTCTCCTGTGTTACCTGGAGGAAATGGATGTGATCATCAGTATGTGAAAGCTGCTCCAGCTCAGACCGTTTCCTCCTCAGCTTTGAGATCTCCTGTTCCAGACCTTCCGAATGTCCCTGAATTCGGTCCAACTCCGTGGTCATCTGAGTTTGGACCAGCCAATCATCTCCGTGTGGCTTCTCCGTATAAAGCCAAGCAGTTCGGTAAAGATCCGGTCACCTTCTTCCTCTGTGGCTTGAGTCAGATTCTGTTAGTGGACATGTAGTCAGATGTACTTAAGAATTTTAAGCATTTGTGTTTATTTTTTAACCCATCTTCCATTGTTTGTTTCAACTCACTTTAGGAAGTCAACAAATGGCTTAATTGTATTTTAATCTAAGATAAAAGAAAGTGTTTGGAAACTTATTTCACTTTTAAATGAGCCACAAACTTACCCTGAGGGTACCTGCAGCCTTTTGGATTTCCTTCAGCTCAGTCTCTCGACTCGTAACCATCTGCTTGGACTTTTCCAGCTGCCTCTGGGAATCATTGGACAACAAGACTCAAGACCATGGGTGTGTCTCAATCAACTTCCTAGGTTGTGAATTGGTATGTAGTGTACAATGATAAGCACCCTGGCTCACTACACATTGGGACACCATTTGGGACAAATTTTTTTGTAATGCAATTTACAGTAGATAATGATAAATACTTTGATTGTTACACATCTCTGCAACACTTCAGTTGTAAATTAATTATAAATGATAGTTGGATTATGTTCACTACCTGCCTATCAGTTTATGTTTATGCTGAAATATAATTAAATAATAGTTTGGTTTTTTTATACATCTATATCATGTCATTGAGTCATATCCTTCACACTTCAGAATTTCTATTAAGGCAACAAAATGAGCATTGATGCTCCTTGGTTTTCATGGTGCATTGTGGGACTTTTAGGGAGCGAATGTTTTGAACTGATTTTGCGATTGTGACAGTCCTTAAAATGGCCAACTCCTTGGCTGAATCCGAAATCTCCTCTTAAACCCTGAATCACTATTCCCGATGTTAGTCCAATAATACAGTTCACTTGAAGGAGTGAATGAAAACAAGTGAGTAAATTCGGACAGCCATTGAACGTACATCAGTTGTACACTCGTTATTGTGGTGCAATGTGGGATAGAGTGAGTGCACTCGATATCGTCCACTATGGTTGAATTGGGGGGCCGATTAAGATGCCCCCCAGTGTTTTACTTCCTCGATCCTTCTTTACACTCAAGCATCACTAAAAATTACTGCGGTATCACAAAGATACATAACGAAAATCCATCATCAGAATCATGTTTATGAACCCAATTAATTCCCAAACAAGTTCACCCAACCAGTTGATCCAAAATGATTCATGCTAAAACTTGTACATCATCGGACTCAAACCCAATACCTGTTCCTCTGCTCGTTCTGTAGCGACCGAGACCATGTCATGTCCTTTGTGGTTCATGTCCAGCATGCAAAGGCAGCAGATGCACTGGCGGTCAGTGCGGCAGTAAACCTCCAGGAGCTTATGATGCTCGGTGCACATCTTTCCCTGGAGTTGTCCGGTGACCTCCACCAGTAAGTGTGCTTTCCCTGCACTCAGGTCGTTGTGCATCTTGAGGTGAGTTTCGCAGTAAGACGCCAAACACACCAGACAAGTCTTGACGGCTTTTTCCTTGATACCAGTGCAGGAGTCGCACTCCACATCTTCAGCTTGGCCATTCTCAGCTGTGTCCGTCTGAAGTCCTGTCCTCTCTAGTCGCTCTGCAACCGAAGCTACGGATTCATCCGGATCTGATGAGGAGTTGTGTTTACACTGAGGGCAGCTGTTTTCCTGCAAGTCCTGGAGGCAAATTGAGCACACAAGTGGGTCCTTCTCTGCCATTTGCGTGAGGAGCTCGGTGTTAAAGGGACTCAGCAAACAGTTTCGTTTTCATTTCTTTTCCTCATGCGTGTATGTGGGTGGGACTCTCTAATGTGTGTGTGTGTGGCCACAGATAAAGAGAGACAGAACTGAGCAATGCTCTAATGTGAAACCCTAATGCAGAGAGACAGACGGTTGCTTGCAATGCGGCTGGTTAAATAATTCCAGACTAACCAGATAGGCAAATGAATCCAAAATATTCAGAGTACAGGAGAGATACTGTACCATCATGTGGTTATGTAAAAATGTTTCAAGTCTCTTTTCCTTTTGACAGTCATTGTTGTGTATTTGCATATAGAACAGAGGTGAGATGAACATCATAAACTCATGTTTTGTCATTGGTTTTATTATTTCTTTCCCCCTCAGTTTTGACCTGCAGTGTGATAAAGTTTATGTGGGCAGAGTTCAGGTGCCGTGAGTTTGTCAAACAGAATGTTGTATAACTTGTCAAGGGGGACAATAAACCTGTAGGAAGAGCCAAACATGGGCTGTTTCATAATTTAATGTTTTTTCGTTTCGTAATTTTATTTCATTTGTTCTTTGTTTTATTTCATGTAATTTCTTTGATTGTTGGAATTATTTTAACAGTTTAATATCAGTATTTATGATTCATTTTTCCAAAAAGTCTTGCTCTAATATCCAAAGACTAACAGATATGCTTATGTAGACTATATAAATGCTGACCTTTACATTGTTAACATGAGTAGGCTACATAAAGCAGAAGTAAATAAATGAGTAGTTGATGAATAGACAACTTTTATATCTAACATCAAGACTTGTATAAGATATTTGTATAGGGGAACGTGTGATTTGAGATGATTTAGCTAGTCACCATTTCTTTATATTTTTCTTCACTTCAGCTAAAATTTTCACTTCACTTTTTCATCTATTTTTAAATGATCACTTTATCAGTCCCAAGTCAAATTCAGTTGTTGTGCCTGAAGAATTGCCTGTCTAGAAATCAGGTTTTTATTTAAAAAAAAAAATGTATGAATGTATGTATATATAATGTGTGTGTGTGTGTATATATATATATATATATATTTTTTTTTTTTTTTTTTTTGGTATGTATATATAATGTGTGTGTGAATGTATGTATATATAATGTATATATGTGTATGTGTGAGTGTGTGTGTATATATATGTGTATATATAATGTGTGTGTGTGTGTATGAATGGATGTATATATTTATGTATGTATTTATGTTTATATGTATGTATGTATATATATATATATATATATATATATATATATATATATAATGTATATATGTGTGTGTGTGTATGTATGTGTGTGTGTGTGTGTGTGCATACACACCTGCATACCTGCATACATACATTACATATACATGCATTATGAACGTGGCCTAAAAGATGTTGGTACAATGATTATAATCCCACAATATATTCATATATTGATACTCATGCACCATGATATTTAACATGGTAATTAAAAAAAATCTCTCTTATACGGGCTGATGATGTTTGTATGTAATGCTGATATACATAAGCTATATAAAGTCACTCCGGTCATCGTAACACGTGTGACGCGCCTCGTGTCTGTTTATGAAACCTCATTCATATACGCACAGAGCGCGCACGCGCGTGCACACTCACTCCTCACATAAAACACAGACGCGCGCGCGCTGCGGATAGGCTCTGCTTCAGGTGAGTGTAAATGCGGCTTTTCTGAATCGCGTCTGCGATAATCGTTGATTAATTGGTATTTTTCCTATGTTCAGACAAAACGAGCTCGATTGTTCTCGTCTGTGTTGAATTGTGTAGGCTGTGGAGAGATATTTTAACAAAGTTTTGCATCATTTTCGCTTAGAAATGAATAGGTAAACATGATGAGAAATGACATAAGTAGTGCTTTGGCTCATCATAATTAGATAAATTAGCGCTGTTTGTGACGGAATAAGTTCTGTAGTATGTTTAGGCGTTTCAAAAACAGTAAAACAGTATTGCTTTTTGATTACTATATTAATGTTGGTATTTAAATACCATAAAGTAGCCTATTAATAAAATGTAAGTAGGGGTTTTCAATAATACCATGGTGTATCATCATGAGTGTCCAAAACATGGCATTTTTTGAAAGCATCTCGTAAATATCATTATCCCAATGAATTACCATATGATGGCAATACTTGTATTTTTGAAGCACCTAACATCTCATGAATATGCTAATGAGTTGATCAGGTATGTTGAGAATCTTTCATCAGACTGAAGCTCTTGATAAAGCTGATGTTACAGATTGATCTGATTTAATGATTTACTGCGTTCACACTGAGGGTTTTCTGTTCCTCAGGGTTTGCGATGGGAGAAACGGCGGTTCAGCTGACCGGAGTAATAGAGCTGGAGAATCATGTGTCCAGGACACCAGTGTCCACCAGCATGTCGTCCTCAGCGTCCCGGCGAGGAGCCACCGTGAGCTTCCACAACATCAACTACAGCGTGAAGATGAAGAGCGGCTTCCTCTGCAAGAGGAAGGTCACGCGTAAACATATCCTCGTCGACCTCAAGTGAGTCTTTGACTCTTTTCACATTGATGTAAAATATTTATTGAATTAAGGGCATTTCAAAAATACCATGGTGTCCAAAAATGTACCATGGTATTTTGAAAGCACCTTGGAGTTTCTGAATTTCAGCTCTCTGTTAAATATTTCAAGGTACTGCTAATTTACCATATGAGATTATATTATGGCAATACCTTCTTTTTTGAAGGTCCTTACAGTAACATACCATGGTATATGATTATGGTAATCAAATGGTGCCATGGCAGATATGTACCAGGATAGAGCCACAGTATTTTTTACATGGAAACTCTAACTTGGTCTAAAATAATGTGGAGTTACAATGGTGCAAAGATGATGCATGATTTTTATGTTTGTTTAATTTTTTGTGTGTGTGTGTGTGTGTATGCGTTTTAATTTTTTAGAATGGATGTTTTAAGGTTTTTTTTTTTTGTATACTTTTTTTGTATGCATGTTTTTATTTTGTATTTATTTTTTATTGTACTTTTTTTGTTTTTGTATGCATTTTTTTGGCTTTTTTATGCACAAATTTATTTTGTTTTTTGTAGGCATGTTTTTATTTATTTTAATTTTTTGCATGTTTTTATTTATTTGTAGTTATTGTAGGCATGTTTTTATTTATTTAGATTTTTTGTAGACATGTTTTTATTTATTTTGATTTTTGTATGCATGTTTTTATTTATTTAGATTTTTTGTAGACATGTTTTTATTTATTTTGATTTTTGTATGCATGTTTTTATTTATTTTAATTTTTTTATAGGCATGTTTTTATTTATTTTTAGTTATTGTAGGCATGTTTTTATTCATTTTGATTTTTTTGTAGGCATGTTTTTATTTATTTTTAGTTATTGTAGGCATGTTTTTTATTTATTTAGATTTTTTGTAGACATGTTTTTATTTATTTAGATTTTTGTATGCATGTTTTTATTTATTTTGATTTTTTGTAGGCATGTTTTTATTTATTTTTATTTTTGTATGCATGTTTTTATGTATTTTTTTGTAGGCATGTTTTTATTTATTTTTATTTTTTTGTAGGCATGTTTTTATTTGTTTTAATTTGTTTTGTAGGCATGTTTTTTATTTATTTTGATTTTTGTAGGCATTTTTTATTTAGATTATTTTGCATGTTTTTATTGTATTTTTTTATGCATGTTTCTATTTATTTTTATTTTTGTATGCATGTTTTTTATTTTTTATAGGCATGTTTTTATTTATTTTGTTTTTTTTTGTAGACATGTTTTTATTTATTTAAATTTTTGTATGCATGTTTTTTATTTATTTTAAAAAAATTGCATGTTTTTATTTAGTTTTTTTTGTATGCATGTTTTTATTTTATTTTTTGGTGTGCTTTTGTTTATTTTTGTGTTTATATATATATATTTTAAGTTATGTTTTTCATTCAAGCTTTATTTCACGTGTTCCTTTAAAAAATTCAGTGTAGTTTTGTGTACGTCTGGTGACCAGCAGATCTCTTGTTCAGACTTGTTTTCTGCCTCGTCTTTCTTCTTCTGTACCCTCTGAAAACGTGAAAATAGTCTGGCCCTTGCATGAATGTGATGGTAGTAATGGTTATCCTTGTGTTTTCTTGCCTGGGTTGTACAACAATCTTTCAGAGGTCGTAGGTCTGAGAACACGCTGTAAGTGCGGACGTGATGTGGGGTGACGGCGCCGTGTGGTTGTGTGATTGGGGAAATCACCAGGGAGGATTTGTGTGAATTGAAGGAAGGAAGTATGGAGGTGTTTCAACCAACTCCAGCGAAATTAGCACTGAGAAACATATGTGCTTCAGTAGGCACCTCATTACATCGACAAACATCAGCCTGAAGCATTGTTAACCGAGCGCACACACCCTGTGATGAGCACACACACACACACTTCACACATGTGCATGTTTACCGAACACGCTCGCTTTCATAACCTGATGATCACGGTTACGTATTCGCACCCCGCTGCGTCCAGGTCTTTGTCCGAGATGAAAGTCACTGCAGAACAATAGCTCTGAACTTGCACACGGGATCGGAAAACACAAGTGGGGGTGACATGCTAAAACAAGACAACTTTATTTTAGTGTTTGATTTGAAGGGTTTGTTGCTCTTCGCTGGACCTTGACTTTTACCCTGCTGTCAGATAAGAATCTGGTTTTGCTGTCTTTCTCTAACAGCCTCAATCACAGAATATAAATCACATGACAGGACAATTGTCCAGCAGTCTTAAATAAATCCACGGACTGCATTTCCCTTCTAAAATCACTGGTTTTCGCTCTAAACATCAGACGCAATGTCATTCGGAGACATTTTTCACTCCAAGAGCAAAAAAATCTGCATTTTTTGGAAAATGAAAATTGGAGATGAAGCGTATTTTTAGAACATCTAAGATTTTTATTATATTATTTTAATAAAAATCTTGTAATTTCAGAAGTTATATTTCAAAATTATTAATTGTACTTTTCGAAATGTTCTTTTAAATGAAATCATTTAAATACAATAGTCTTTTAATGTTTTTTTTTTGCACTATTTTGCAGATATTGTTATTAGAAATATTGCAGGTATAATAATTAAAAAAGAATTTAAAATCTAGTTTCTAGTGCGTGGCGCTGCAGGCCGGCCTGTACACGACCCTTATACAGTGTTGGTGTGTTTGCAGTCAGCTCATCTGAGGCTGTCGGGTGAGTTTGATCATTAACCCGTGTGTGTCTGTGTGTGTTTGAGCTGGTTGTGTAAGTGAGCGTGACTGCTGTGTTTATTTCCTCATCTGAACTTATGAAATTATTTTATCTGTATCAATGAGCTCTGTACGGGTGTTTCCTTGAAGAACTAACCTTCTGAAGAATGAGGGAGGACACAATATAATTCCTCAGCTCTGCTCAAGAATATTAATTATGTCACGTTACATTCACCCGGAGTTAAAAGTCGCACGCTAGTGTTTGAGATAGTAGGACACCGCTTCTTAGTCTTAAAATATTCTGGTCTCCTAAAAACAAACTGCACTTCATCACAGCTTCAAATGTGGCTCATCTAATCAGAATCCTGTGTGTGTTTGGCTTTATCTTTGGATTTATGTGATTATATGATGATGATGAAGAAAATAAAATTATTAAGATGATAATTATTAAATAATTCTGTATGTTGTTTTTGTAGTGGTATCATGAAGCCAGGACTGAATGCCATTCTAGGAGCGACCGGGAGCGGGAAATCATCGTAAGAGCCGTCTGCCTGTCTATCTATCCATCTGTCCGTCCGTCTGTTTGTCCGTCTGTCTGTCTGTCCGTCCGTCTGTCCTTCCGTCCGTCCGTCCGTCTGTCCGTCTGTCTGTCCTTCCGTCCGTCTGTTTGTCCGTCCGTCTGTCCTTCGTCCTGTCCTTCTGTCTGTCTGTCCTTCCCTCTCTCTGTCCGTCCGTCCGTCTGTCCGTCCATCTGTCTGTCTGTCCTTCAGTCTGTCTGTCCGTCCATCTGTCAGTCTGTCTTATTTGTGTAACCAGCATTAAGAAGTAACTAAAAGTAGTTCAGCTGTTTTCAAAACAGAGGAGCTTTTCCAGCAACAAGTATCAGCGCAACGTGACCAAAACCTGATTCATCCCTTCAGATGCTTGAAAAGGATCTTTTCCATACTTACTGTTCTAAAGTGTATATATATATATATATATATATATATATATATATATATATATATATAATATGTGAAAGAAAGGCTGCATTTATTTGATCAAAAATACAGTAAAAACAGCGAAATATTATTCCAATGTAAATCAGCTGTTTTCTATGTGAATATGTAGTAAAGTGTAATTTATTCCTGTGATCAAAGCTGAATTTTCAGCATCATTACTCCAGTCTTCAGTGTAACATGATCCTTCAGAAATCATTCTGATATGATGATTTGCTGCTCAAGAAACATTTCTGATTATTATCAATGTTGAAAACAGTTCTCTCATATGATGTGGTTTTAAATGAAGGTTCCTGGATGTTCTGGCCGCTCGTAAGGATCCTTCTGGTCTTTCAGGAGAGGTTCTTATAGACGGAGCGCCTCAACCAGCAAACTTCAAATGTCTGTCTGGATATGTCGTACAGGTATAAACTCACACAAACATTTGTACTTGCTTCTGCTCACTTAGTAAAGCAGCTCTCTCATCAACCACACAGATTTGATGAGTCATTCATATCTTTAGTACTCAAGCTTTACTCTAAAAACTGACTTCAGCATTTAAAAGAGGAAGTTGAACTCATTTTTCTGTCGAACACGTATCATGACTAAGGGAATTGTTGGATTGCTGACTAAGATTAGCATAGTTGGACAGAAAACTTGTGTGTAGTAACATATCAATACACATGAATATCACAAGCTTTATTTTTCTGTTTAAGTACACTTGAATACAGTCCGTTGGTCTAAACTACAAGTTGTGTTTTCTTCAGGAGCCTGAATTCCTCCAGCAATTGTTTAATCTAATCTCAAATCACGCCAGCCGTGTCATGAGACACTCTGCTTCCTTTTTAAAGCATGTTTACTAGACATGTGTGTTGAGAAAATGCTCTGTCATGGTTAAAACACATGAAACATGCTGAGAATGTGTGTGCGGCAGGATGACGTGGTCATGGGGACGCTGACCGTTCGGGAGAATCTGCGTTTCTCAGCCGCTTTACGGCTCCCGAAGTCGATCAAACAACGAGAGAAAGATGAGAAGGTTGAGAGACTCATCCAGGAGCTGGGACTGAGCAAAGTGGCAGATTCACGGGTAACACATGTGCATTAACCACAAACTACTGCTGATTATTAGTTTGATTATATTAAAACTGTGTAATCCAAATGGATGGAAGTTTCATATGCAATTCAAATACATTTAGGCCTATATAAGTGTTTCTGTGTTTTGATCTATGTCATTTAGTGATGGGAAATATTAGGAATTTAACAAAGTTTTAGTTTATTATTGTGTTTAGAGGACTTTGATTCACAGCTGCTCTGATTGGCTGGTTTTTAAGGTGGGCACACAGCTGATTCGTGGCGTTTCAGGTGGAGAGAGGAAGAGGACAAACATCGGCATGGAGCTGATCATTGATCCTCCGGTGCTTTTCCTGGATGAACCGACCACAGGCCTGGACGCCAGTACTGCCAACTCCGTCCTCCTGCTGCTGAAGAAGTGCGTTTACACACACACACACACACACACACACACACACACACACACACACACACACACACACACACACACACACTTACAGAATATTAAGGAAAAAATTGTCCAACACCGTGGTACAACGAGCCTGAAAAATGGAGTGCAGCTACAAGAAAACAAAAAGGTTTTTCGCATTTCGTGGAAAGAAAGCATTACTGCATACAGAAAGGTCTTAAAAACGTTTTTCCCCAACTCTCTTAGAAGAAAACAAACACAACACCAGGTATATATTTGATATAGTGGCTAAATTAACAAGAAATAAAGCTTCAACCCAAGACGTTTCCAAACAGCACAGCAGTAATGACTTTATGAACTTCTTTTTGATTGTGAAGCGTGTGTGTGTTTTGGGATAAACTACATAGACAGACATTCTGTCTCTTAAGCGTCACGTGTGTGCACGTTTTTGTGACATAGCAAGACACAAATGTGTATAATGACATGGGTATGACATAGGTATTACAACTAAGGCGACTTATGAGGACGTTACCCCATGTCCCCACTTTTCAAAAGGCTTATAAATCATACAGAATGAGTTTTTGTGAGAAAGTAAAAGTGTGCACAGTTTCCTGTGATGGGTAGGTTTAGGGGTAGGGGTAGTGTAGGGGGAGAGAAAATACAGTTTGCACAGTATAAAAACCATTACGCCTATGGAATGACCCCACAATTCACAAAAATGAACGTGTGTGTGTGTGATCAGGATGGCGATCAGCGGTCGCACCATCATACTGTCCATCCATCAGCCGCGTTACTCCATCTACCGGCTGTTCGACAGTCTGACGCTGCTGGTGGGAGGAAAGCTGGTGTATCATGGGCCGGCTCAGGACGCCCTGCAGTACTTTAGTGAGATCGGTATGAAAACACACTCTCTCTCTTACACACACACACACACACACACACACACACACACACACACACTCATGAACAGACCCTCATGTCTTCTGTTTGTGTGTCAGGATACACCTGTGAACCTCATAACAACCCTGCTGATTTCTTCCTGGATGTGATCAACGGAGACTCCTCGGCTGTCACACTCAACAAGTTAAACAGCAGTGAAGGTACGACACACACACACACACACACACACACACATACACTCTCCTTCTGTATGTTTGCAGTCTCGCTGTATAAATAAATATTTTAGTCAAGAACTGCCCACTTAGACAGGAAGTGAGCATCGGAATGACATGTAATGTTTAACTTAGACATATACGTAATGTTTTTTAGTGTTGCATTTAGAGGTTGGTTTATATCTGTACAAATGTATTAATTATCAGTTATTTCATGGTAATAAGTACATGGGTCCCAAAATAATGATTATTATGAATAAATATAATTTTTCAAATCTGAAATGGGAAAATTCAGAAAATCTTGTAATTTTTTTTCATAGTGAATATACCTTATTTAGAAAATATTTATGTATTTTTAACTAATTATTTAAATAAATTTTTAATTCTATATAAGATTTATTGTTCATAAATATCATGAAATTTTATGGAAATTCAGAAAATCTTAGTCATGGGCATTTTTATATTATATAGAAAAATTTAACTATTTTTTAAACTAATTAATTGGAATTAATATTTACTACAATATAATATTTATCATTCATAAATATCATAAAATGTTAAAATTGAAAAATCATGGAAATTCAGAAAATCTTAAGTCATAGACATTTTACATTATATATTTCAAACATTTAGCTATTTTTAAAATGAATTATTTCAATTAATATTTACAATATAATATTTATCATTCATAAAATATTAAATTTTAAAATAATAGAATAGAATAATATAGAAAACATTTAACATTTTTGAAAGTAATGAATTTAAATTAATATTTGCTACAATGTCATTCATAAAAATCATGAGAAAATTATGTTTTATTTTTACAATTTTAATTTTCTTTGTATTTGACATTTTAGTATATTTTTATATATATATTTTATATATTAATATATAATTTTAGTAATTATTTATATTAGTCTTTTTTTTTAAAAGAATTTCTGTTTAGCTTTAATTTATTTTTATTTTAGTTTTAGTAGTTGTAGTACTTCAACTTTATTCCAGTTGTCAAGTTTTTCATGTAACATTCATAATTTATTTTATTTTATTTAAGCTTTGTAACACATTTTGAATAGTTCTAGTGAACAGTAACTGTATGTTGTCAAAAGCTGTTTTGAGTTTGATGAATGTGTTTGAACATGCGTGTGACCATCAGAGCTGGACCAGGATCAGTTGAGCGCGTCTCTGAAGGGCATCGAGGACCGTCTGGTGGAGGAATACAAGACCAGCTCCAACTACAAACAGACCAAAGGAGAGCTGGAGCGAATCGTTCAGGGTCAGGAGTACAGCACTCGGGTCAAGTCCAGAACCATCACCTACAACACGTCCTTCTGCCACCAGTTCAACTGGGTCCTCAAGAGAACCTTCCGGAACCTCATGCTCAACCCGCAGACCTCCTTCGCTCAGGTCCGCTCCCGCCATTCACTCCTTTAATGTAGACAAATCAAACTGTTCATCTGGTTTAGTGCATTTTTCATTCGATTGAATTAATTATTAGCTTTTCACCAGCTCACGGACCCCAGTTTGAGAAACAGAGATGTTATGGAGGCATATTTTCACCACATAAGAAAACAAATCATGCTTTGGTAAATCTTAGTTATGACATAAAAAGTCATAATTATGACTTAAAAGGTTGAAATTGCAGTTTCATTAAATCATAAAATTCCAGTTTATGACAAATTAAGTCGAAATTATGACTTTGTGTCATTTCAACATTGTAATTAGAACTTTAAATTTTATTTATATTTTTAAACATTTTTATTTCATAATTTTAACTTAGTATGTCATAATTCAAAATTTTGGTCAATTTCAAATTTTCATTTCATAATCATGAATGATTATGACTGATAATTTCAACTTTTATGTAATATTTTTATGTTTTTCAGTTTGTCAATTTCAAATTTTATTATGTAATTTTAACTTGGTATGTCATAATTTTGACTTTAATGTCATAATTATAACTTTTTAAGTCAATTTCTATTATTAAGACTTAGTTTATTTCAACTTTTTATGTCATAATTATTTATTTTGTAATTTCAAATTTTTGTCATAATTTTAATTTAGCAATTTTGACTTTTAATGTCAACTTTTTAAGTGAATTCTGATTATAAAGACAATATGTCATCATTTCAACTTATTTCATAATTATTTAAAATTTTATTTCATAATTTTAACTTAGTATGTCATAATTATTTTTAAAGGTCAATTTCTAATTTTCATCTCATAATCATGAATGATTATGACTGATAATTTCAACTTTAATTCATAATTATAAATGTCAATTTCTATTTTTTTTTTCATAATTTTAATTTAGCAAGTCATAATTTTGACTTTTAATGTCATAATTATAACTTTTAAGGTCAATTTTGAATTTTCATCTCATGAATAATTTCAACTTTTTATGTCATTATAACTTGATAAGTTTTTAAATTTTATTTCATAATTTCAACTTGGTATGTTATTGTTAGAATCTAATAATTCAACTTAATAATACAATTCAAAAAGATCTATTCGGGTTGAGCGATCCAGCACAGAAAAGCAGGTACCTGGGTATCAGATGGAAGACTCAGACACAAAGAGTGCAGTTCAACCAAGATACAAAGTTTATTCAGCCAGAGAGCCAATAATATATTGAAAATACAGGAAGTGAAAATGGCACCTCAGTATTAATACAATCAGTAGGGGTTGTGCACAACTCTAAGAAAAGCAACATGTTCTCTAAGCATGATGTAATGGCTAGACAGAGATACAGATGCACAAAATTCCGTTCTTTATTGTGAACAGGTAAAACACAATTCTATCTGGATATGGTCTCTGAAGTACTATGTTCTCCAATCTTGGTTCTGACTCTAGGGAACTTTTAACCAAGTGAACAATATTCTCACCAAATGCTTCACCAGCTACTATGAATGAACACTGTGTGAAACTCTCTAGCGGTGGTACCTCCATTCATAAGAATTTAGCCCTTAGTGCATACAGGGTTGTGTAAGGAGTTAGCACTGTTTGACTCAATGGGTCATATATCTTCTCGCTTTGGATTACCCCCACCTCACTATTTGAGGTAGTTCCTTCCTCAGCTTAATCAGTGTTTTTCCTCCTCCCTGTTGGGCAGTAAGGTGAATCCCCGTTCGAGATTCTATTTTGAATTGGAGCTTGCCTGCTCTCCAGTAGGACCGTGCTTTATTCTTGAAGCGTGTATCCACTGCGGTTGGTAATCTGTCAGAACTCCTGTCCTGGTTACTGCGATCACCGTGGCTGGTCCAAGATACCTTGGTTCTCCCACCTTCGTTGGTTTTAAGCTTTTGATCAGCACACTCTGTCCTGGAACGAAAGGGTGAGTGGGGTTTTCTTAGGGAAGAGGAAGACACAAAGAGACATCAGCACATATGGAATTAAGTTTCTCAATGAGTGAAGTTACGTAGTCCTCCTGTATCACCTCCAGGTCACCTAAGGAAGGAATGCCTGCACGACCTTTAACCCATGGAGTCGGGAAAGGCCTGCCCATTAGTATTTCAAATGGTGAGAGTTTAGTTGTGGAAGATGGAGTCATTCTTATCTCTGTCAACACCATGGGTAATACATCTACCCATTTCTTCCCCGTATCGATGACGGCTTTTGTGAGCCTTCTCTTGAGGGACTGTTTCAGATGTTTGACGTTGCTCGACGATCCCGGATGTCTAACTTTCACGTAATTGATGGCGCTTTGTCTAAAAGCTGTGTTAACTTTGACGCAAATGGCGTCCCATTATCACTGTCAATAGTGGTAGGTATGCCGAATCGAGGAATTATTTCTTTGGTTAGAACCTTTACCACAGTTTTAGCATCTTCTTTTGCACACGGGAATGCTTCTGGCCACTTTGAAAATCGATCCACAATTACCAAAAGATATTTCAAATTACCTATTGGCGGCATGTGCGTGAAGTCAATCTGCACATTCTGAAACGGTGCTTCTGGATGCGGTAGTGCGTCATGTTTGATTGGTCTGTGCGGATTTAAGACATGAGTCTAGAATGAGCTTCGCAGTTTTGTGTACATCTGCAATACAATACATTTGATTGATTACTTGTACTACTTTTGCACAACTTGTGTGCGACAAACCATGGTAATGTCTGATGAGGATTATTAATCCTAACTTCGGAAGTGCTATTCTTCCCTTGTCATCTCTCACGATCCCGTCTTTATCTGGGGCACAGCCATGTTTTCCCCAATGCTCTAAGTCCGCCTGTGTCGGTTGACTCTGCAGGATCTTAATGTCAATATCAGGTATATTAGTTATATGCACAGTCATAGTTACCTGACTCTGGTTACCCATATTGAACATCGGTCTGATTTGGGCCTTCGCTGCTTCTTTGGCTATCTCATCCGCTTTCCTATTCCCTACGGCTTGTTCGTCATTCCCGGTTGCGTGACCTTTTACCTTTACTATGGCCACTTCCGCGGGTAACTGAACTGCCTTAGTTAATTGTCCTATTAAATTCGAATGAGCTATGGGTTTTCCATCTGCTGTTTTGAATTCTCTAGCTTCCCATGTTTTGGCAAAGTGATGTACCACCCCCCATGCATACTTTGAATCAGTGTAAATTGTTACACGTTTTCCAGCCATCAGCTCACATGCTCGTATTAATGCAACCAATTCAGCAGCTTGAGCAGAATTGTAGTCCAAAGCAAAAGCCTCTATTATCTCTCCAGTGTCTGACACCACTGCATAGCCACAAAGATAAACCCCATCAGAAAGTTTTGAACATGACCCATCAACATATACACTCTCCCCCCCATCCAGGGGCGTATCCGAAAGATCAGCCCTGGAGGAACATGAGGAAGTCAATTCAATGATACAATCATGATCTGTAGAATTGTCTACCATGTCAGCCATTCCTATAATCCCTAACAACGCGGGGTTAATTGACGCTGTTGGCTGTCATATGTTGTGTCTGCATATTATGCAAAATAGCTCCCACCTGATGAGAGGTGTAAAGGATCAGCAGATGCGATAACACCATTCTTTCTGCCATCTGTACAACCAGAGCAGCCGCAGCTACAGCACGAAGACATGCTGGCATACCTGAAGCTATATTATCTAATTTCTTAGACAGGTATGCTAATGGTCTATAAGTGGACCCATGCTGTTGCAACAGGACGCCAATAGCTACCCCCTCCGCCTCGCGGGCATGCAAATGGAAGTTTTTGCTGTAGTCGGGGAGGCCCAATGCTGGGGCCGTGGTGATGGCCTGTTTCAATGCGGTGAAGTGCAATTCTGCCTCTTCTGTCCAGTTCAAAAGCGTATTTGGCAGAGCTTTATGATCAATCAGGTTCCTCAGGTGCCTGTCATGCACCGCACAGTCAGGTTTCCAGGATCTACAATAGTTCACTAGCCCCAGAAAGCTTTGAAGCTGCTGCACAGTTCGAGGGGACTTCATTTCTCTGATCATCTGGACCCTATCTGTAGATATCGCTCGCAAACCGGGCATTATGATGTGTCCCAAGTATGTCACTTTGGACTGGACCCACTGAAGTTTTTCTTTGGAGGCTTTAAAGCCAGCTTGGGCGAGCACATTGCAGACGATGATGGAGGCCTTTTCGCAGTCCTCTTTCGTCTCCCCGGAGACCAAGATGTCGTCCGCATATTGAAGAATGCAGACTGTAGAAGGTAAATCAGTCATTTTGGCTAATGTTCTTTGCACTGCTGCCGAGAAAACAGCGGGAGAGTCAATGTAGCCCTGTGCAAGGCGTGTCCACGTTAGCTGTTTACCTTGAAATGTAAAAGCTAAAATGGGCTGAGTATCTGGATGTACAGGTATGGAAAAGAATGCTGCACAGAGATCTATAACGGTGAAATATTTATGCGTTCATGGAATTGAATTAACAACAGTTGGAACGTCAGGGACGATCGGTGCCATCGGTGTTATCAATCGATTTATAGCTCTTAAATCTTGTGTCAAACGCCACGTCTTTCCATCCACTTTAACCACTGGATTAACCAGCGTGTTGTATGGCGAATGGATTGGTACGAGGACACCCTGCTGGATAAAATTGTCAATGATTGGTATAATACCAAATTCCTTATCCTTAGATAAAGGATTTTGCTTAATAAAGACTGGATTGTTCATTTTTAATTTGGCTTTATAGGGTTCCATATCAATGAACCCTGTGTCATCTTTACACTGCGTTCCAAATTATTATGCAATTGATATATCAGTAAGATTTCAGTACAATAAACATTCAGATTTTAGTTTTTCTAAGAAAATGTTTGTTTGTTTATTTATCCATGTCTTTTTAGATAACTGGTATCAATCTCAGACAAAATAATTTGCCAGATCTATGGAAACCCTACTTAGAGGTTGTTCCACATTATTAAGCAAGTCACAGTTCTCATGCAATATAGGGAAGAAGAAAGATCTTTCTGAAGATGAAAAGCATGAAATGGTGCAATGTTGTGCAAAAGGCATGAAAACAACTAATATTGTGTGAAACTGAATGGAGATTATCAAATTATCATAAGATTTGTGAGTGATTTAGAGCACAGCAGAACTCGGTTAGATAAAGGCTTATTAATTTTAAGTTCCTATCAAAAAAATTAATTGTATTAAAAGGGCAGCTATAAAAAAAGCCAGTGTTGAGCAGCAAACAGGTATTTGAAGCTGCTGGTGTCTCTGGAGTCTTGAGAGCCTCACCATGCAGGCTGGCAGTTGTGCTTAAAGATGCATTTCAGCCACTCCAAACCAAACCTCACAAAGAGAAACATTTACAGTGGGTGTAGAAATACATTTTCAAACAGTTTTATTGCTGTGGTGTTTTTTGCAGCATGGGATAGTGCATAGTGCATTGTACAAATAGTGCATTGTACTATGCACTATCCTCCTTTTTATACCATAGCTGAAAATGGCCAGTTATGAGCTCCACATATCTTGCAAAAGTAATTTTAATACCCTCCATCTCACTTCCCAGTATTCCAGCCCAAATCATCACCCACCAGCTCCTTGCTGACGTCGCAGTCTTGTTGGAACGTGGTGGCCATTCACCAACCATCCAGAAATCCATCCATTTAGACCATCCATTGTAGTACGGCATTAGTCAGTGAATAAAACTATTTAAAAATGAGTCTTCATGTATTTCTAAACCCACTGTAAATGTTTCTCTTTGTGAGGTTTGGTTTGGAGTGGCTGAAATGCATCTTTAAGCACAACTGCCAGCCTGCATGGTGAGGCTCTCAAGACTCCAGAGACACCAGCAGCTTCAAATACCTGTTTGCTGCTCAACACTGGCTTTTTTTATAGCTGCCCTTTTAATACAATTAATTTTTTTGATAGGAACTTAAAATTAATAAGCCTTTATCTAACCGAGTTCTGCTGTGCTCTAAATCACTCACAAATCTTATGATAATTTGATAATCTCCATTCAGTTTCACACAATATTAGTTGTTTTCATGCCTTTTGCACAACATTGCACCATTTCATGCTTTTCATCTTCAGAAAGATCTTTCTTCTTCCCTATATTGCATGAGAACTGTGACTTGCTTAATAATGTGGAACAACCTCTAAGTAGGGTTTCCATAGATCTGGCAAATTATTTTGTCTGAGATTGATACCAGTTATCTAAAAAGACATGGATAAATAAACGAACAAACATTTTCTTAGAAAAACTAAAATCTGAATGTTTATTGTACAGAAATCTTACTTATTTGTCTCTTGCATAATAATTTGGAACGCAGTGTATATTGTGACCACAGCAATGGGTTAATCATGCTGTGCACCGTCTGAGGTGGGTCAGGCCCTGGTAGGGTAGGCAGTGGTTCACTGGGTTCGCTGGTTTCTTCCCATGTGGGCAATGGGTCCATGGAGACTTGCAAGCTGGATAGGAAGGAAAACACAACCTGTTTATCAGTGAATTTGATATCCATATTTAAACGGTGCATCATATCTAATTAATTTAAGGGTCATCATTGATAGTTTGGAACTGACATCACTCTGTGGGCCTCCCTATTCTGTCTTTTTGTTCCATGTAGTAGGATACATGCTAGCTGGTGTCTTACTTCTCTGTTGTTGTGGTTTAGCCCACGGCTTCCTCTGCAGTTGAACTTTCCATTCTCTGCAATCACGCCGCCTATGACCCTCTCGCCCAGTGATAGCAAACTATTGCTGGGCCTTTTTGCTGGGTCTAGGGTGGTTTCACTTCTGCTTTTTTGGTCATATAATCGTATTCCCATTCTGGGTCACCCCATCCTTCCTTCACTAAACGTTTAGCCAATTGCATATTTTCTTCTGTGAATGAACCCTCCCGTGGATACGGTATTTCAATTTGTGGTTTCATTTGTTCTGACCACCCTGCCATATTACTGACGTATGGTTCAGTATAAAATCCCTGATTATTTCTGTACATGAAATCAACTGGTGATTCTCCCGGTAGTGGTCTTGAGACCGAACCCCCCATCTTCCACTTCCACTTGTGTTAGTAAAAGCGTGCGCAATTCTTTCCGTACTCAATTGCTGAACCTCAACCGTTGTACATGTATCGTACAGTGACCAGTGGGTGGTTGGTCCTATTTTAGGCTCACACAAGACTTTCGTCCTGATCGCCTCTAAACCACCTTCTTTTATTTGGGTGTTATTCTAATTTTGGGTTCTCGCCTAGACAGTCCAGCGTTTGCCAAATTGCTTTTAGGTCACTATCAAATATCAAATCTAAAAAATTTTTTTTTTTTTCTTTTTTCCACGAACTAGTATACGCTGCCGTGATCCGAAGTACAGTGTGATCAGTACTGCACTTCCAACCACCCCGTTAATAGCTAATAAAAAATAAAAGCTACTGTTGCCAGTGTCACAACAATGGAATCGTAATTCCACTAACAATTGGTGATTCACTCCACGCTAATAGCCAATTGAACTACTGTTGCCATCTGAAATGTAACAACAATGGAAAAATTATTCCACTAGCATTTTCACGCTAATAGCCAATTCAACTACTGTTTGCCATCCGAAATGTAACAACAATGGAAAGCTTAATTCCACTAGCGACTACTAATAAAAAAACCTATCTCGTATCCCTTACGAGATGTTTCAACACAGGATCCTACAGGGGCAAGTGTAATATATTTCCTTCAAGAAATATCAGAAAACACTTACCCCCTTCTCGTAGGTCCTCCGATCCCCGGCGCGCTTGTTTTCTCTTTCCCAGTTCTTTAGGGAGTATCCCCCCTTTCCCGGACGAGCCCCCAACTGTTAGAATCTAATAATTCAACTTAATAATACAATTCAAAAAGATCTGTTCGGGTTGAGCGATCCAGCACAGAAAAGCAGGTACCTGGGTATCAAATGGAAGACTCAGACACAAAGAGTGCAGTTCAACCAAGATACAAACTTTATTCAGCCAGAGAGCCAATAATATATTGAAAATACAGGAAGTGAAAATGGCACCTCTGTATTAATACAATCAGTAGGGGTTGTGCACAACTCTAAGAAAAGCAACATGTTCTCTAAGCATGATGTAATGGCTAGACAGGGATACAGAAACACAAAAATGGGCACATGATGTTCTTAGAATCTTACGGTTATAATTTTGACTTTTTAATGTCAGTTATAACCTTTTTATAAGTCATAATTTTTGATCACATCATTATGACTTAGGATGTCATATTTTCAACTTTTTATGAATTGCACTGATTTACAAATGCAATTTTTTTTCTTATGTGGCAGAAATGGGCTTCCATATGATGTAGATGAATGTGAATTTGAAATATTCAAATATGATTTTTCTACTGATATAAAGTTAAGCAAAACTGATAATATTGCAGTGATTTAATGCACTTTTATTTTGTCATCAAATGTGAAAATGTGTGTTAATATTTCATGATCCTTCCTTTGAGAATGTGACGACCGAGCATCATGCGTCATGTGATTTTGACGGTCGCCTACTTTATTCTTCTTTCCAGCCGTGCTGAGTAGCTCCACCCACCGTTAACTCTCATTGGTCCAAAATCCTGCTCCACGGCTGTGATTTGTCACTTTCTTTTAGCACAGAAAACTTTGCAAAAGTTAATGCATCTCATCAAGAAAGAGAAGAAAGAAAGATGAGGTTTTAATTAACACTGAAGTGAATATTTCTATATTGATGTGAGGATTGTTTGTCCAGATCGGCGTGATGATTTTCCTGGCTCTGGTTGTCGGAGCGATATTTTTCGGAGTGAAGGAGAATTCAAGTGGGATTCAGAACAGGTAAGAATCACATTCATCACTGGAGATCTTCACACCGATGCATTTACTGAATAAATATTGTTGTATATTTGTTGTTGCCAATGAAAAACTCGAATTGTTTGTTCCGTAATAATTGTGTGTGTGTGTTTCAGGATAGGCGCCCTGTTCTTCATCACCACTAATCAGTGCTTTAGTGCGGTTTCCTCAGCTGAACTTTTCATCTCAGAGAGGAAGCTGTTTGTGTAAGTACACACACACACACACATATTTTGTTTATTAGCGGCAGTGATTTTGGTAATATTCATTCATTCATTAATTCAAACGGCTGATTCATTTAGGAATGATTCAATTATGTCATGTGACCTGTCGTCTCCTCAGGCACGAGTACATCAGTGGCTACTACAGACTGTCAGTGTACTTCCTGTCTAAGATCCTGTCGGACATCCTCACGCTGCGCACCATCCCTGCCATCATCTTCAGCTGCGTGGCGTACTTCATGATCGGTCAGTCACGCGGTGGCGTCACATGATCTTCTGATGTGAAACGTGTGAACGGTGTCACGTCTGATGCTTTGTTTTGATTGGCTGTCCAGGACTGAAGGCGTCGGCGGAGGCGTTCTTCATCTTCCTGTTCTCCATTATCATGGTGTCGTACACGGCGACGGCCATGACGCTGGCCATCTCTGCCGATCAGACGGTGGTGGCCATCGCAAACATCTTCATGACCATCAGCTTCGTGTTCATGATGGTAAACAAACACACAAATAAACAACTACGCAAAAATGTTTACAAATTTGACAAAAAATATTGTTTCCTTTCTAAACGAATCCATGTTTTGAGTGAATGATTCAATGATCCATTCATAAAGAGAGTCATTTACTTAATTCCTAAATGAATCAGCCGTTTGAATGAATGAATGACTCACTCATTTAGACATTTACCGCCACCTGCTGGCTGTTTAAGTTTCTTATTTAGTGTATATTTTCATATTTTGGGAAAAGTTTGCCCAGAAATGAAAATTCTGTTTATTTACATTTACTCATGTCATTTCAAACCTGTATGACTTTCCTTCTTTTGCGGAACATAAAAGAATTATTTTGAAGAATGTTGTTAACCAAACTTATTTGTATAAATATAAATAAAATTATTATAAATATAATTAAAAGAACCATTTCAGATGCAAAAAATCATGTCTGTTGTAGCCTAAAAGGTTATGTGTAATAAATTCCGTTGAATCAAATATAATAGAAATTACAAAAAGTAGTTTTTGAAATAAATATTTGATGCTTTTCTCATTTAACACAATAATGACTTTAAATGATCTTTTGGGGATCATTTTTGTTGTGCGAAATTTGATTTGCGATTAATTAATTGCCACATCATGTAATTAATTAGATAAAACATTTAAATCGCTTGACAGCCTTAAATTGTAAATTTATTTAAAGAAAATAATAATAGGACATCAGTGTTCAGAGTGTGTATCAGCTGATCCAGTTCATAAATATATAAAAGCGTTTTTTGTTTAGTTTGATATTGTTTGTTATTTGTCTCTCTAGATCTTCTCTGGGCTGCTGGTGAATCTCCCTAGTGTGGCTGGATGGCTGAACTGGTTGAAGTATTTTAGTATTCCTCGTTACGGTCTCGCTGTGAGTGTCCAATCAGAGCTGCTGTCTCAAACTGTCCCTGTTAGTGCTGCTGGATGTAGCATTTTCTGCTGACAGTTCTTCTGACACACTGCAGCGTTATTTTACTGTCATTGAGAGACTATATATTAAACTAGATAAAAACATTCATCGAGACAAACTTTAAGTTGGCTTGAAAAAGGCGGACCAGAAAGTTTGAAGGAGTTTAAAAAAGATAGATAGATAGATAGATAGATAGATAGATAGATAGTTAACATGTTGCTAGCATGATTTAACAGTGCTAACATGAAGTAGCATTTTGCTAGCATTATTTAGCATTTTGCTAACATGAATTAACACATTGCTAACATGATTTAACATGTTTGCCAGCATGATTTAGCATTTTGCTAGCATTATTTAGCATTTTGTTAGCATGATTTAGCACGTTCCTAGCATTTTGCTAGCATGACTGCAAGTTGTTAGCATGATTTAACATGTTTGCTAGCATGATTTAGCATTTTGTTAACATGAATTAACACATTGCTAGCATGATTTAACATGTTTGCTAGCATGATTTAGCATTTTGTTAGCATGATTTAGCACGTTCCTAGCATGTTGTTAGCATGATTTTGCAAGTTGTTAGAATGATTTAACATGTTGTAGCATGATTTAGCATTTTGTTAGCATGATTTAACATTTTGCTAACATGATTTAACACGTTAGCATGATTTAACATTTTGTTAGCATTATTTAACATGTTTGCTATCATGATTTAACAAGTTGTTAGCGTGATTTAACACGTTGCTACCATGATTTAGCATGTTACTAACATGATTTAACACGTTAGCATGATTTAACACATTGCTAGCATGATTTAACACGTTGCTAGCATGATTTAGATGGATGGATGAATGAATGGATGGATAGATAAATGGATAGATAAATGGATAGATGGTTTCTGTTATTTTACTGTCATTGAGAGACTATATTAAAAAATGCAGAAGTACTTTTTAAGTATATAAAAAATAGTGTTAAGTATGTTATGTTGGCTAGCAACATGCATAAACATGTTAGCAATGTAGTAAATCATATAAGTTAATGTTAAATAATGCTAACACATTAAAACATGCTAGCAATGTGCTAAATCATGCAAACATGTTAAACACAGTATTGAATAATGCTAGCAACGTGTTAAGTCATTCTAGAAATATGCTAGCAACATGTTAAATCATGCTAGCAATGTATTAAATCATGCTTAAAAACATGTTAAATAATGGTAACACATTAAAAAATGCTAGCAATATTGTAAATCATACGAACATGTTAAACACAGTATTAAATAATGCTAGCAATGTGTTGTCATGCTAGAAAAATGCTAGCAAAATGCTAAATCATGCTAGCCAATGTGTTAAATCATGTTAACATGTTGAAACATGTTAGCAATGTGTTAAATCATGCTAACAACATGCTAAGCACCGTCTTAAATAATGCTAGCAACGTGTTAAGTCATGCTAGAAATATGCTAGCAACATGCTAAATCATGTTAGCCAATGTGTTAAATCATGTTAACATGTTGAAACATGTTAGCAATGTGTTAAATCATGCTAACAACATGCTAAGCACCGTCTTAAATAATGCTAGCAACGTGTTAAGTCATGCTAGAAATATGCTAGCAACATGCTAAATCATGTTAGCCAATGTGTTAAATCATGTTAACATGTTGAAACATGCTAGCAATGTGTTAAATAATGCTAACAACATGCTAAGCACCATCTTAAATAATGCTAGCAATGTGTTAAGTAATGCTAGAAATATGCTAGCAACATGCTTAATCATGCTAACATGTTGAAACGTGCTATCAATGTTTCAAATGCTAGAATCATGTTAGCAACATTTCAAAACATGTTAGCAATGTACTAAATAATGTTAGAAACATGTTAAATAATGCTAACATTAAAACATGCTAGCAATGTGCTAAATCATGCTAACGCTGTATTAAATAACTTTTTCAAGTAACTAGTAAAGTAACGCTTTTAAATCCACAACAAAAGACTGTTATTAAACTTTACTCATCCAGTTTGAATTATTGTAGTACATGAAGGTGAAGGAGAAATGTAGGTTAAAAATATTTTAGAAAATTTGATTTCAAACTACAATTTTTGAGGGTTTTAGTGAAGTATAATAACCCTGACACATGCTGATTGGTTTGTTGAATGCAGAATAATAACGATGTTTATTTCTTTCAGGCTCTGGAAATCAACGAGTTCACCGGCCTCCTGTTCTGTGACGTCAGGAACTTGAGCGCACCGCAGTTAGAGTGAGTATGAAGCTGAACTTGAACACACTGCTTTATTCACAGATGTCTTATGCCATATTCCAACTTTGTGCACAAGAGAACGAAATTGTCATTTGCTGGAAATGATCCTGCAGCCACACTGTTTCTCTTGTCGTTGCAGTTGTTCCTCCGGCGAGCAGTTCCTGCAGGAACAGGGCATCGATTATTCGGCCTGGGGTTTGTGGCAGAATCACATGTCTCTGGGAATCATGACCTTCTGCTTCCTGGTCATCGCGTACCTCAAGCTGCGCTTCATCAAGAAATTCACATAAACTCAGACTCGCCGTCTTCCTAACACACTCCCTACTTCATCATGAACGTTTTCACACTGAACTAATCATACGCAGAATTCATACAAATAATAATGCTGGCAGAAACTAATGTGAAGCATTGACTGTGCTCAGGTTTATTATACAAAAAAAAATTGTTTTTAAAAAATATTGTAGCTTTTTTTTTTGTCAATTTGGAGTCGCTCCAGTTTGACACCTTTGTTTTGTTTGCTGCACATGTTTTTCTATGACTCTATACTAATGTTTCTGAAACGTTTCATTTATATATTTTAATATAAAAATAAATACTTTTGTAATTTTTCAAGAGAACAGTGTTTAATAAAAACAAATGTTCAGACTTTATCTTGGTTTGGTTTAAAAGGGTCATGACATAAGAAATCATCTTTTGGTCTTTGTAATATTAAAACATCCTGCAAGTTTCAGAGCTTAAAACAAAACTATTTAATCAAGCTCCAAAAACGGTTCATTTTGATCCTGTGGGATCTGTTACATCATACATTTGCATATAACTGCCTCCAGAGCAAGACATCACATCAACCAATAGTAATGCATAATCACATCATAGGCTCCGCCCAATTGCCTATGGCGTTAGCCAATCATAACAGTGGTCATTTGCTCAAGCCTTAAAAGAGCCGCACCTTAAAAGTGTCACACAGAGGGTCAGAAAGTCATGGTTTTTCTGTATATAGTGTTTTTTTTTTTTTTTTTTTTTTAATAAACTATTAACATTATAAGTGAACCTTAAAAACAATAAAACAATCCACTACATCTTGACCCCTTTAAACAAATTGCAAACGGATAAAAATGAATTAAACATGGCTTTAAGTTATTCATGTGGCTCTAACATTGTATTCAGGTAAGAAACTACAGCAGTTAAAGTAATCAAATGTAAAATAACACTGGATAGACTTCATTGTAAAAACTAAATTCAGATTAATGCCTACAATTCAAGTCACAAAAGTTATTCAGTCGAGAGCAGCGAGTGATTTTCTCTCTTCTTTGATTAACATGACAGACAGCAGCATGAATATTAGGCTGCTGTCACTTTAAGAGCGAATGCGCGGATCCAATATACTGTTACACAAAATGTGTTTTCTCAACTATTTACAATCCAAAACTGACTGTATTTACCTGAATACTCGACAAGAGAGGCATTTTGACATAATTTTGTATGTATTTGATAGTTTAAGTGCAATAAGCAATGAAAAAAAAGTCAATTTAGTACTCGCACGCGTTTGATGTGAAGTGCGAAAACTACGGGAATGAGTGAAATTATGTTCAATACAAGTCTGGTATCAAAATTTTATTTTATCTGAAGCTTTCAAATATAAAATACATTATATAACACATTGTATCATAAACACAAACAGCACAAAATGTACAATGTGATGTAGGAAACATGTTTGAAAATATATCTTTTTCTTTATGTCCTCCAGCACAACTAAACTTCATCTTTATATATACTTGCACATTAAAACAAAATATAATAATTACACCAATTTACAATCTTTCGTAAAGTGGAGAGGATCTTCTCGTTATTTCACAACTATAAAGTGCTAAAAATGTGCTCAAACAAAAACACGTTTGGACAGCTGTGCTGTTCGTGAGCTTTTTATGGATTTATTTACACTTCATATACAGATATTTTCACTTTCAGTCCACGATCACACACTCCAGGTGAAGGTCAGTCTGTGTCGTCATCAGAGCCGCATCACAAACACACAATATCACGTTTACTGTCTCTCACACACATCTCACAAGTCAAAAGAGCTTTAATGATGTTCAGAACAAATATAACAGAAGAGACTGACACGTTAGTTACTCCTTCTGCAGCTCTTCACATCATCTCTGATCGTCCCGTATGGAGACGTGACGAGTGTTCACCTGCGTGAGCAGCACATCAGGCATCTGCCGCGGGTCTCGTTCTCACTGAAGCAGCCCGATTCTGGAGGATCTTTACACTGCATGATGAACGCCTGAAGATCTGACACGGGCTCCCCGTCCAACTGCTGATGCTGCGACAACAATCAGCACATACAGTTAACATGTGACTCGAAAAACATAAAATAACTATTTATTTAAACTAATTTCTCATGTTAAGAGGTTGACTAATCATAACTGAGCTCATTTACATATAAAAGCACGTGATGTGATAAAATTCCAGTGACAAAATCAATAATTAAAAAAATAGCCAATCAGAAGAGTGTGTGGGCGGAGTCTCTATGCAAGCGTATTGCACTTGCAACCAAATCAGCTTGTAATCTTATTTTACGTTTCTATTCTTTTATCATTAAAGGATTAGTTCACTTTCAAATTAAATTTTGCTGATAATTTACTCACCCCCATGTCATCTAAGATGTTCATGTCTTTCTTTCTTCTTCTGATTAAAACATTCCAGGATGACATGGGGGTGAGTAAATGATCAGGGAAAATTAATTTGAAAGTGAACTAATCCTTTAAGGTTCCACTGGAACACATTGCTACTGATAACGGATGATTTGTGTCAGTCAGCTGACCTTGATGGTGTCGTAGGTGTCCGTGATGAGCGTGATGAACAGACTGAGCACCATGTAGATGAACAGAGACACGAACGTGTAGAGATACAGGCGGCTGAAGAGCCACACCACGAAATTCTTCTGCTGCATGTTCTTGAAGGTGGCGAACATGTCGTCTCCGTTGATGAGGGAAAACAGACTCTCGGACACCAGGTTCAGCGTCCGGAACTGATGGACAACACAAACCACAAACACGTCAGAATGATGCATTTCTTTCTAAAGCTACTCTCTGACATGCAAAGTAAAAATATGGCATTTATTATAATGGGTTTATGTGAAGATTGTTTTAAGTTTACTTAGATTACTTAGTTGTTTTTTTTTTTTAAAGGCCTAATAAATGTTTAAAATGTTGAATGTCTATAAATAATGGTCTTCATTCAAGAAAAGATGCCATTAAAAAAGTATTTAAAATATGCTGTCTTTCAGTTGTTTCTACATTAATTTGGAGAATAACTGTGAAATTATTACAATATAGAAATATTAAAAATGCCAATGTTTTATATATAGCATTGCTCTGTTGTATACAACATATTTTGACAAAAATACAAAATGAAGAGTAAGCATAGGCTACTTAAAAGAAGTATAATATGAGCAGTGTTATGCGGTGACCTGCCTTGCTGTGGTACGGTCCCAGAACGATCCATCCGCAGAAACAGTACCCGAGGTAAATCATGGCGGCACAGCAGGTGAAACGGATGACGTTCGGAAAGGCCGCTCGCAGAGTGATGATGAGAATCTGACCAGAGGACATCAGATACACGCAGTTACACATCACAGTCAACAGAGGGCGCAATCACTTACACCAACAGAACAACTGCACCTGCCTCTGCTGAAGTCCACCACAATATTGATAAATACACATAATTCTATGGCAATAAAATTAGATAAAACTCATTTTCACATTTCTATAAAAATAGTGATCACAAAATTAGAGACCTCACAATAAGGTTAATCTCAGCAGATGTTGACATCTTTCTTAATAATATACAATACAGCGCTCATGTTGGAAGAAGCAGAAACGCCCAAATCAATTTCAGTTCAGTTCAGTCTCCTGAACACTGCAGTGAGAAGTGAGAACAAGCAGGTCGTACGTTGTATTTTCTCAAGTATCCCATGTAGCGTAAGACCCCGATCCACACCAGCATGGTGCCGGTGCCCAGCAGGATACTGCACAGGTCATAACTGGCCACGGCCTGAGACGACAGAGCAAAACACCGACATCAACACCTTAAACAGAGTCACTGCGCCGGTTTAACAAAATCATGCAAAAGATTAAGAGATTTAGAGGGATGACATCAGCATTTAAGATCAACACTGCAATTATTTGATAAAAAAATACAGCAATATTGTGAAATATTATTCCAGTGTAAATCAGCTGTTTTCTATGTAAATATATAGTAAAGTGTAATTTATTCCTGTGATCAAAGCTGAATTTTCAGCATCATTACTCCAGTCTTCAGTGTCACATGATCCTTCAGAAATCATTCTGATATGATGATTTGATGCTCAAGAAACATTTATGATTATTATCAATGTTGAAAACAGTTTTTTTGTGGAAATTGTGATACATTTTATTTTTCAGGATTCTTTGAAGAATAAAATGTTCAAAAGAACAGCATTTATTGTTCATTATAAATGTGTTTACTGTCAATTTTGATCAATTTAATGCTTCCTTGCTGAATAAAAGAATTAATTTCTACTGATAAAATGAATACCTATTTTGAGGCGTAATTAATGATAGAATTTTCATTTTTGGGTGAAATATTGCTTTAACAAAAAAGCAATTATATATGAGATCAGTACTCTGATGTTCCACCCGTTAATCTTCACCTTCAGCTGGATGATGATCTTCAGCAGAGAGCCTGTGATGGTGAGAACGTCACTAACGATGATGAGGATGAACCAGCCGTTAATGAACTCCATACGGTCGGAGAAGGACACGCGTTTGCTGTAACGACTAGAGAAGAACGCTGTGTATTCCTAAAGAACAGATCAACATTTCATTACTGTCTGAACTTTGATTGTCTGCAAATAAAATTATAATGTTTTTCGTACAACTCATGCACTCAATAATAATAATAATTTAGACCTACATTCAAGATTTATGCATTTGAAATGCATATATTTCCAGTCTTTTGGAGTTTTAACATAAACTAATAAACTTAACCTCTGTGATAAATATTTGACAGTCATACATACATTTTTATTATTAACTATCTATTTGATTCTATTTAAATAATCATATTTTAAAATTGCTTAGAATCAGCATAAATCTGGTCATTGTGAAAACAATTAAATTAAATTTATTCCGTTAAATAAATTTAGTTGTTTTCACAATGTGAATATTCAAGCAACATTTAATTAGTTAAAATGTATCAGATTGAAACAAATTACATTTATTGATGATAAATATATAAAGCTGGTTATTGTGTATTTAAAACATTTTATTTTTCCATACTATTTCAGAAGTATGACTGACAAATATGCATCACATTAAGTTTATAAATTTTTTATGTTGAAACTGTGTTAAAGTAATGAATGGACATTTTATATGCAATTCAAATACATGAAAAATTTTGGTAACATTATTTTTTAAGGTGATGTAGTTACATGTTACTAAATGTACTTACTATAGTAAGATTAAATTATGCTAAAATTACAAGTAACTAACCCTAAATCAAACTCTAATCCTAACTGTAACTCTATAGTAAGTAAATGTAGTTAATTAATATTACTCAGTACTTATTTGAGTAAGTACACTGTAACTACATCACCTTCAAATAAAGTGTAACCAATTTTATTTTCAGAGTGCCCTATCTTAAAAGTTACTCACAGAAAACATCATATGACTAGCAGTATAATCTTTTATGATACTTTTATGACATGCTTTTGACCTTTTTGGAGCTTGAAGTTATAAATCACCTTCTACTTTCATTGTATAGTAAACCGCAACTGTTTTTTGTTTCACGGTAAGTGTTTTTTCTCTCTCAATGATTAATTGCACAAATATCACAGAACAAACGAAACTCACGAACTGCAGCAGGACTCCAGCTTTCACCGAGCGCATGCAGAGAAGCAGCGACAGCGCGAGAATCAGAATGACCACCACGTCAAACAGAACCATAATGTACATGTTCCCCTGGGCTATAAACAAAAAACATTCGTTAAAATGAGTCTGAGAGCATAAACATTTCAGGTCAATGGCTTTTCATAACATGTTGTAAAACATCCAAAACACACATTTAAGTCTTTATTTTATTGCACTTTATCTATTTGCATCTGTAGATTTCGATTACGATACATATCTTTAAAAAGTTTTTTCCTCCACTTCAGCAGCACTTACAAACACCAAAATTTACAGCTTTATTCCTGACAATATTCTGAAGGTTTTTACTGTGGGGTTTGTTCATATTTTATTCACACTCATTTATATATCATTTTACATAAATACATGGTTAAAATGTTTTTTTTTTTTCTGTCAGTTGACAGTATTTTCTGATTTATGGAGTGATAAAAAGAAAAATCCCAAATCCACTCTGTAAAAACCTTTATCTCTAATGTGTCAACTAAATCAAACAAGAATTTTGAATCTGGCTTCATCCAATGTTCAAATTAAATTTCTGGAAATGTATACAAATTAGTGCATATTTCAATAGTTAATACATCATTTGCAAATTTAAACATTTCAGAAAACTTGTAATACAAAACAGTTTGTAATTCTTAATGTAATCAATCAACTGGAGAATTATGATATCTTTTTTATTCAATCTATTCACCTGTGGTGTTTTAAAGATGACAACGCAATCACAAATACATGAATTTTACATTAAACTTGATTGGTTGGAGCAAATGTTAATTTTTCATTAAAACATTCCAGCCCAACTATAAGCTTTTTAACTTCTTTCATCCTTTAAATATTTTAATCAAGGTGTCAAAATAATCAAGTGATTATTAAAGCTGAAGTGTCAGAGACTGACCAAAGCAAATTTCTCCAAGTCTGTGATACGTTTCGTAGGAATACTTCCTTAAATGACAACACAAGCTTATTCGTTTATTAAAAGTAAAAGTTTAAGGGTTTTATTTGTGAACAGGGGAGAATCATGGGAAAGACTCACATGCACCAGTCACGGTCCAGTCTCTGCATTTATAGATCTGCACATCGTTGTCCAGGTCAATCACCATTCTCCCGCTGTGGGGCTTGTTGTCAAAGGTGATCTGCTCATAAAAATAAAAATAAAAAACAGACATTTATAGCTGTTTATCTTTATTTACACTACCATTCAAACGTTTGGAATCATTGAGATTTTTAACGTTTTTAAAAGAAGTCTCTTAAGCTTAACAAAGTTGCATTTATTTGATTAAAAATACATATTTTTATCGTATTTCATTGTATATTCTTATCATTTTATAATATTATTACAATCTTTTTATTACAAAATTATGTGAATATATGTTAAAATGTCATTTGTTCCTGTGATCAAAGCGGAATTTTTTCTATGAATAGCTTCATATTTTTCTGGAAACAGGCCGATGATCATCAGGCCGAAAACCTGCAAACTTTTCCAGCTGAGATTCCTTCCCTTTTTATCCCACTCATGAGTTCATGAATGTAAGAGGAAATGGAGACCAATGTCAGAGATGAGCAACAGTGTACTGAAAGGTCATGTGACATACCATAACGTTGAAGACGTAGCAGTCTGGAAGCTCGTGATACTGAACCGTCTCCAGGTTAATGGCTTTCAGAGTGAATTTTACAGTCACTGTCAACAACCTGACGAACACAAACACACAAACTGAGTCAACAAACTACATTTGTGCTTTTTCTAAAGATCTGTACAAAAGTATGTGTAATATTTACAATGTTTAGATAATTATTTGATTTAATGCAATGCTTTTTAATATCATTGATATACTATTATAGTTTTGTTAATATTTTGAGTTTGATTTCATTGTTATATTTTAGTTCATTTTAATTAAAATTTAAGTAATTTTGTTGTTTTATGTCATTTTTATTTTAGTTTTTAGTTTTAGTTCATTTTAAACAAAAATTAGAAATGTTGCCTTGGCAGCTAGCTGAAATAAAAAGTTTATTTTATTTCAAATACTGAAAATGTTTTTTTTTTTTTTATGGCTTATTTTTAGTTTAAGTTAATGATAATGACCCTAATTTAAGAATGCATCACACAACATCTATTATTTAAAGGAGATACCTCTCAAAGTGCAGAGTAAAGTTCAGAGGGTCTGCTGTGAGAGTTGAGAAGGGATGTTGCGGGTAAATGAGCGAACACTCTGAAAGAAACCAACAGAAGATCAGATCAAACGTGCAGGATTGGTGCAGCTTCACTGCAAAGTAAATGTCTTTTTGAGCATCGTCTTGTCATGAAACACGTACGTCACCTTCATCCACCTGAGTGTCAATGTCAAAGGTCTCATTGGCTGGTGAGACGCTGCCGTTGTGGTAGAACTGCTGGCAGATGGTGAGGGGAGTGTAAACGTCACCTTCCTTCTCATAATCATGGTTGCCCACCGTTATGCTAGGCAACATCAGAAACTGCAAGGTGAGAAAAAAAGACCTTTTCTGATTTTTTTTTTTTTTTTTTTTTTTGAGAATCATAAACTTTGAAAGGCCGGTGTGAAGATGCATTTGTTTAAGCTTGACATCAAGGATCTACACACACAAATAATTAAATTAAATTAAATATATATAAATATATATGGCATGCAACATAAAGTACATTTTTGCATCGTTTGTGTACTTTTAAATATAAATATTTACATATGGAATGCAATTTAAAATACATTTGTGCAATTTAGTCTAATCTTGTGTGCACCTTTAAATATAAACATTTATATACTGTATGGCATGCAATTTGAAATAAAATTTTGCATCTTTTGGCAAATTTCTAGAAATATTTATATATGGCATGCAATTTAAAACACATATTTGCTTTGTTTGTGCACTTTTATAGATACATTTTTATATATAGCATGCAATTTAAAATACATTTGTGCATCCTTTGACAACTTTTAAATATAAATATTTATATATTGCATGCAATTTAAAATCAACTTTTGCAACTTTTAAGAAATGTTTATATATGGCATGCAATTTAAAACACATATTTGCTTTGTGCACTTTTATAGATACATTTTTATATATAGCATGCAATTTAAAATACATTTATGCATCCTTTGGCAACTTTTAAATATAAATATTTATATATTGCATGCAATTTAAAATCAACTTTTGCAACTTTTGGCAATTTTTAAGAAATATTTATATATGACATGCAAATTAAAACCAACTTTTGCAACTTTTAAGAAATATTTATATATGGCATGCAATTTAAAACACATTTTTGCATATTTTTCTTTTGGCAACTTCTAAATATAAAAATGTATATACGACATGCAATTTAAAATATATTTTTGCTTTGTGCACTTTTATAGATACATTTTCATATATAGCATGCAATTTAAAGTACATTTTTGCATCCTTTGGCAACTTTTTAATAATAAATATTAATATATTGCATGCAATTTAAAATCAACTTTTGCAACTTTTGGCATTTTTTAAGAAATATTTATATATGACATGCAATTTAAAATACATTTCTGCAAATTATTTTTGTTAATTCTGTGTCAAGTTTGTAGCTGGTTGCTCGTCGTTTAGGCATGGAGATCATTCACACGTCACTCGAGGACTCACCTGCTCCACGGTGTAAGCGATGTGTGTGTAGACGTCGTGCTGCGTGTAAACGGCGTAGGTGTTTGCGCTGCTCTTGGTGAAGTTCTTCAGGAACAGATGCCTGAACACCATGAGATTCTCCTCCTTAAACTGAACCACCATCTGATTACTGAGACCAAACGACACCAGCTACACACACGCAAAGAGAGAGCAGTCTGAATGAAGCTTTTGATTCTTCTTAGACCAGCATTTCTGACTGTAACTCTTCATTCAGTACCTGTATGGTGACCAAAGCGATTTTAACGATCTGCAGAATCAGTTTCCAGGGTTTTCTTCGGCGAGCTTTGTACTTGTCACAGGGGTTCATGAAGAAATACTTCAGCTTCCTCCTGAACTTCTCCACCTCCTCCTCCAGCGGCTCCAGGCAAGCGTGTGATTCGGAGCAGTGGATGGCTCTGTTGCCGTTGGGATCGTTTATGCATAAATAGGTCTCACTGGAGTCGTCCATCTCTGAAAAACCAACGCAATCATCTGCATTAAGACCAGCATTTACATTTCTTTGTTTGGGAGACACATTCTTATCTAAAGGCCCTACCATAAAATGCTAAGCTGTTTGTATGCTTAATTAGTATCCAAGATCGGATTGACTTGATGGACTATTTAATTGTAGGTCTATTTCATGACTTTGGTTTTTGTCTTTAATTTGTATGTATTCTAACAGATCATTTATAGTGTTATTATAATATTTTGTGCATTATTTACATCAGCATTTGTATTTAATTTGATATTATGATCATTTATTCCAATAAAACTGATTCCACTCAAGTATTTAAGTCAAGTCAAGTCACCTTTGTTTACGAAACGCCATGATATCTCCCAAGGGTAGCATGTACAGGGTGAAAAGCAACGGTCCTAGTACTGAGCCTTGCGGTACTCCATATTTAACTTGTGATCGATATGACATCTCTTCATTTACTACTACAAACTGATAATGGTCAGATAAGTATGATTTGAACCATGACAATGCAATTCCACTAATGCCAACATAGTTTTCAAGTCTATTTAGAAGAATATTGTGATCGATAGTGTCAAAAGCAGCACTAAGATCCAGTAACACTAATAGAGAGATACAACCACGATCTGACGATAAGACATACATTTTTATAATTGTTTAGAAAATAATAATACCTTTTAATAATCAGTTTTCAGTGTTATTGTCCCATAAAATATTATTAAAAAAAAAAAAATTATATGGGCAATTCTACAGAATTGGTGCAAACTTTACTTTAAAAAGCATTCAAGTATTCAAATTTTTGATGTTTACTAAGATCCTTCTATTATCTATTGAATCCCACAATAATATTTACAATATCAGTAAGATCAATATATTTACTTTCAATTGGGATGAGTCTGTCCTGAACCCTAACCCATAAATTTAAACTTGTGAAAATGATATTGACATAATTTTTTGCATTTTTTCCATTGTTGTTTTTAAAATATATTGAATATAAAGTGAAGTTAAAAAAATATTTATTTTATTTTTAAATCATGAAACTACAAAAAAAAGAAAAAAAAAAAGTCCCGTATGTTCATGTCACTACCGGAACAGTGTGTGTTTGAGTCATTGATCTGAGACTGATTTTAACACACTTCTACATTTCTGATCAGGCAACATTCCTGTGTTCCTCCTCTCACAGCCTCTCTTTCACAGCAGATCATCATCATTCTGAGTTAAATGTGTTCAGAAGCCTGAAAATCTGTGTGGAGCTTTAAGGAACGTCACTAACAAACACCTTTTTCTGCAATTAAACAAACTTTTTTGGGTGTTATTCCATAAAATGTAGTGTTTATGTGTGTTCATCTGTTCAGAACTGTGCTAGATAACCATGTGCTGATTATCATCTTTGAGCGGCTCAAAAGTGTCTGAAATTGTCACGACTGAAACATGTGGTGAAGTTTCGGTAGTGACATCATTGTTCTGGTAGTGACAAAAGAAACTCATAATCATTTATTTGGGGGAAATAAACTATATTTCAGTACAGTTATGCAAATCATTAGTGTTTTAATATGTTTTAGTATGTGAGTTAAATTGTGTCATGTGATGTGGTCACTACCAACACATTACTGTCACTACTGAAACTGTGCATCACGACCGAAACATGGGATGTTTTGTCAGAAATAAAGTATATTGAATGATCAACTCAGATGTTATTATAGTGTTTGATTCAATGTTTATTCAAACTAATGAATCCTTCACTTTGAAATCAGTTTGATAAACTTTATGACTTTACAAAGAAAGACTGGATTCAAAATACAACAAATCTCATAAATTACACTTGAAATATTGATAAAATTGTAATTATTATTGATTTACCTGTGAAAACGTTTTAAAAAAAATGTGAACAAAATCTTAACAGGTCAATGTGACCCTTCTTATTAAATTATTTATTATTGTGTTTCGGTAGTGACAAATTTGGAGAGATGAAAAATATTCCAAAACTTTCTGAGAATACAATATGAGAATTAACTGTACAATTACTAGAAATGTGTAGCTTGGATATTATACAATTTGCAAACATATAAAATGAGTGGAAAAAGAAATTTTTTTTCAAGACGTTTCCAACTCTTTAGAATGTTTTTTTGCGGTATTTGTACTCCAAATATATGTATTAGCCTATAGTTTTCTAATATTAAGCAAGAAAATAACAGTATTAACATTGCAAAGTTCTTCAATTATGAAATTATGAAAGCAGCTCTACAGAAGATGACAGTGTCATTATTCAGATTAATTATAATAGGTAACAGCATAAACATTGACGTTGTTATGGTACATGCTGTTACATAAATATTTGGTTCATGATGTTACATATGGCATTATGTCTGTTTTTACATGGTTTCAAAATAAAAAACTGCCATAAAGTAAAATGGAAGTAAATAATCATTCATGCTGGAAACCATCAATATCTAGCCAGTGTTATTTTTCCATTATATATCAGCATATATAAATCAGTAAACACCAAAGAGAACATATCTGAGCTTGTAAAACAGCATCACATGTTCACATTAACTTAAACATAAACTCAATGACCCATTCCACCTACTAAAGCCACCAGCTCTCTAATAATATCGTGCAGACGTGCAGTAATGTGGATCTTCCACTTTTCAAAGACTGATGGACTGAATCCAGCTCACTGTCATTGATTAATTGATCCACATTCCTTCCTGACTGTGTCACATGACACTCATGTGACACCATCATACCTGTGCATGCATCAACACCTTGTGATGCTAGCTCATCATGTAAAACAGGTGGATAAGGCTTATTCACATTTAAAAGAGATCTATGGAAGCCCAATTCTGACACACAAAAACAATTATGCTTTTGTAAATCATAATTATGACATAAAAGTCTAAATTAAGACATACTAAATCATATTTATTAGATAAAAAGTCATAATTATGACATAATAAGTGCAAATGATGGCACACTAACGTAAATTTGACATAGGGTTGTCATAATTTCGACTTTTATGTCATAATTAAGCTTTACTAAAGCATGATATTTTATCTTATTTGCTGGAAATGGGTTTCCATAATGATCTGAGGTGTTTTACTGTCGTTTAAAACCTCAAATCAAAGCATCACATGCAAATCTCAAACCTAATGCAACTGTTTACAGTATTTTATCCAGAATAGCTCAATAAAATCATGATTTCATCACTAACTCACCAGCAGCTGATGACAGCAGATCAGTTATTCTGTGGTAAATTCCATAAGGTTCATGAAAATCTGGAGTCAATTCGGATTAAAGCGCATCTTTGGACTGAAATGAACCGAGTTCTGTGCTGCCGACAGTCAACAGGTTAAGGGGGCGGGGCTACCGCTAAACAACGCCAGGATTGCGTGTGCGGTCTGTCAATCACACGAATCTCCGCCTCTGAAACCAATAGCAACCGTCTGTGATGCCGGAAACTGATGCTTGAAGACAGTTCACGACGGTTTACTCGAAATAATATGTTTTTATTCTATAAAGTGACACCATAAAGCTTTTAAAAAGAGGTAAGGTTTATGAATCATACTGAGATTATTTATATATTTAAAAATATTGCATGTGGTAAATCTTAATATCTCATATCTCGCTCGAATGTGTCCGTATTTACCTGTTTTGGGGCTTTTATCTGTTTTATTCTACGCTTAAATTCACATAAATAAATGTATTACAGGTAGAACTTCGCTAACATAATTTTTTTTCGATATTCTTTGACGTAAACACTATGGTATACGAATACTGTGCTCATTTACTTATCATTAGGACACATTTAAATCAGGCTTATGTTTAATGAATTTCATTTTACAGTATTTTTCATAAGGAATTAAAAAAAGATGACCCAGTCATGTTTGAAATCAAAAATAAGATACACATTTTAAAAGACTGAGGTGAAACTGTTTGTTTGTCACCACCAGATGTCGCTCATGTGTTGTACAAGTGTACTACATACTGCATACTACACATGATGTACACTATGAAGTCTGTTTTCCCCAAAAGTTTTAGAAAACATCATCCATCTCTCTGTATATTAGGGTTGGCTCTATACCACAATTTTGGCTCAAAAACAATCATGGCTAATGGGTATATCAAAACAGACAAAAATAATGAATAAACGTTAAGCAACTTAATTTGCTTCCTCTCAGATTTGTGTTGTTATTTTATGTTTATTTTGATCATTCATATGAGTACAATCATATAGTATATTTTAATTTTCATACAGTGCTCAATGCAATCAAAAAGTGTCTTTACAATATGTAGACATGTGCAATTACCTAATGTAAATTGTACTCCAGAGGTGTTAAATTGTTTCAAAGTATAACCTTTTTTCCCTAGTTAAAATAAAACAAAACAAAATATATAACTAAAGCTGAAAAAAAACCTGATCATTGTTTTTTGCATGTCAAGCGCGCTTGTTTGAGCTTCCGTTTACCATTTTTAATGTGCGTAAGATGGACGAAAATAAAATGCAAAAATGTAACGAGCACTTTTCAAGTTGAAATAACATCGTAAGGAGTTTTTTTTTCAAGTAAATCAAGTAAAAGTACAAGTTGTCAGTTTAAATTGTACTTGATCCCCCAAAATAATACTTCAGCGGGTCATTGACGAATAAGGTTTTTAAAAGTGTAAAAAACATAATGGAGATATAATTAATTTTGAAGTTTTATTACATGTTAAGAAAGAGATTATGCGTTTTTTATAATCAATTAACTCTGCTTTTGTCATTTTTTACATGATGGACAAAATTTGTCACCAAAAAAGTCGGTTCAGTTTAAATTCGGTTTAACCAAAATTTGGGTTTTACCGAATGACACTTTTGGTTTTACCGAATGACGATATTTTCAAACAAAACAGGCTGATATCTAGCTAAATATAGAAATATTTTATATTTAGTATATTTATATTTAGTATATTTACAAGTTTTTAAAATATTCCAACATTTTCCATGTTTTATAGCGGTTCCACCGAATTACCTGATGTTTCGGGACATGCGTATGAACAAGTGAAAACATGAATTTTTCAAATAGTTAAAAGAGAGTTAGTTACTTTGCTTCATGACCATGTGGTCCTTTGCAGGTGTCTGAATGATGTCACATGATATTGACCACATGACTTGATCTAAAATGATCCCTTTATATCGGTTACTCCAAATGACATCAATGAAATTCATTTTTCCGCACATTCTTTCTCATAACAAAGCAATGACTTCTACACATAATTTTAACACCATTTTGCACTATGTTGATATATGATGTTATAAAATCATGCCAGAATAAAAAATATATACATTTATTACATTTTAAGATATTTTAATCACAAATGAAATGGCTGTATTGGCCTTTGGACGGTTAAACCGAATGACCTTTTGACACTTCAAAATCTTTAAAATACCTTTATATGAAGCAAAATATAATTAAACCCTTTTGGATTCAGTAAAAGAGATCCAGCTGTACTACTTTACATACTTTGGATGTCATATCTTTGTTTTTTATTATTATTAAGGCCTTTCAACAAAATAAAAGACCCCCGTCGTGTCATTGACCCAAGTACAGTAATCAAGTAAAAAGTATTTTACACCCCTGTGTGTTCATCTGAAATAATGACTCAAATGAAAGACACTCTGAGCATTGCATTACAACAAATTAAGTGAAGCTTAAGGCCTCGTTCACACAGAACGTGTTTTAGCCTTGAAAAATGCATTTTCATATTCCAACACGCTACTTTTCCATTGTTTTTCTATGTAAACACGCTCTAGACGGACATGTATGACCGTTACGCTCGCGTCTTGTGACTTTTCCAGCGTCTCGCCACGTTTTTAAGACACCGTGTCGAGTTAAAAGAATTTCAACTTTTACCTATTTTCTCAAAAGCGACAAATATTACCCAGAATGCATTGTTTTTACAGTATATAACTTCTGTATATTATAATGCATTCTGGGTAGTATTATTTGTAGCCTATAGGCCTCTTTGTCATCTTAAAATGATAAATATTACCCAGAATGCATTGTTTTTTACTGTTTCAATGGAAAACGGTATTTTACTGTGTCAATTTGTTTAGTTTTTTACAGTTATTTTTTAGAGAGCATAAAGCTACTCTGTTTTACAGCTTCAGATGAATGTATGAAATCTCTGTCTTTCTGTCAGACATGAGTTCGAAGAGACCCAAGAGCAGAGTGAGCAGCGGGACCAGTAAAGTCAAGGGGAAAGGTATGAATATTCTGCCCCAAGTGAACAATCTCGTGTTATTATTAATAATACTTATCTTTCTCATGCTATAATCTTGATCTAACACCTCTAGCATCTTTTGGATTCTAATGTCTTGTTTTTTGCAGATAAAAAAAATGAGAATAATTTCCCCACCCCGGATGAAGGTGCAGCAGAATCTGGTAAGTGTCTCATATCACTCTTATAGAGTCATAGTCAGCGCTTACAACGTCAGTCAGGGTCTCTCGCACCAAAAACAGCCGTAATCAGATTCTCAGATCTGTTTCGAGCGTCTGTTTCCAGCATGTATCCACTCGCTCTTGTCCATTCACCCAGCGTCTGTGATCAGATTAAAGATACAGAAACACAAACAACACGTCTGGAGACACACACCGAGGCACGTAGCCAGACCTGCTTTCTCTCGTCTTTTGTTCCCAATTTCCCGACTTGTCCTTTACACTGCTGTGCAGGTGATGATGGGGAAAGTACAAGACACTACATGTATCTTGATACCTTTTTGTATTCTGTTTGTGTTTGCATTGAAGCATTAACATGTGCATGAAATCATTACCCTCACTTTTAGGTTAATACATTTAAAAGAGCTGCAAACTCAAGTTTATTTGAAATAGCCTGACCTCTTCTGGTCAAAACAGGATACTGCATCATAAACTGCTTCTATTAGTAAAATTAGGGCTTGTAATGTCATAAACCCTGTTAAAGTCTAACATGGCTTGTTTAATATCCCAGACAGCCTCCTTTCCATGTTAGTAGAGAAAGTGCAATTATGTAATTATATGGGCTATAAAACCATAGGAGTTTCCATTGCAGTAAAGCGCCAGCGGCTCCTCGGGATTAAATGACCTGAACGCTGCCGCTCCTATCAGATGTTACCGGCTGAAGCGTGTTCAGCTGGTTTCTGATGATGTCTGGATTTCCCTCAGGTGTCCAAACATGTGATGTCATACAGAAAATATAACATGCACACACAGTTTGATATTTATAGGAATGGTTCGCTTAGCAGAATGTTCACGCTGCTCTTTTCGTCATTGTTGAATCTCAAGAGTCACCATTCACTGTCACTGTATGCTGTATATGCTTTTGTGTAATTAACTATAGGGCAATCCTTTTATGTCGCTGAATATCTTCTGATCTAAAGGCTGGGTCTCTCATCCATTGGGCATCTCTCAGATGTCGCTTCAGGTTCAGTAAGGGAAGCTGATATCTCTGTTTGTATAACACACTCCTCCCTCGTTCAAGAGAACATCTGTCAGTAAAACACCGGACAAAAGTGCTGTGAGCTTTTGGTCATGTCACACCTGTAAGATAAAAAAAGAGTGGAAATCCTAAATACAAGATACTGGAAATATGGCAGATAATTCTGTGAAGTACTGCATCTTCCATTAATGTATTTGTCTCTTAGCCTTAAAAAGAAAGAAAAGTCTCAAAATAAGATCACTTTAATATCAGCGCTGAGAATAAACAAAGATCATTTGGAGACTTTTGCTGAATGTCCACCTAGTAATCACCCACAACAATATAGCAAATTCATAGCAACTTCCTGGCAACCACACACAACACTCTAGTGACTGCATATCAACCCCTTGGCAAGCATGCACAACACTCTAACAACTGCATAGCAACCCCTTGGCATTCTAGCAACTTCATAGCAACCCCCTGGCAACCATCCACAACACTCTCACTACTGTATAGCAGCCTCTTAGCACTCTAGCTTCTTCATAGCAACCCCCTGGCAACCATTCACAACACTCTAGCAACTGCATAGCAATCCCTTGGCACTCTAGCAACTGCATAGCAACCCCCTGGCAACCATTCACAACACTCTAGTAACTGAATAGCAATTCCTTGGCACTCGAGCAAATGCATAGCAACCCCCTGGCAACCATCCACAACACTCTAACTACTGCATAGCAACCCCTTGGCACTCAAGCAACTTCATAGAAACCCCCAGCTGCCACTCACAGCACTCTAGTGACTGCATAGCAATCACTTGGCACTCTAGAAACTGCATAGCAACCCCCTGACAACCATCCACAACACTCTAGTGACTGCATAGCAATCATTTGGCACTCTAGAAACTGCATAGTAACCCCCTGACAACCATCCACAACACTCTAGTGACTGCATAGCAATCCCTTGGCACTTTAGCAACTTCATAGCAACTTCCTGGCAACCATCCACAACACTCTAACTACTGCATAGCAACCCCTTGGCACTCTAGCAACTTCATAGAAACCCCTGGCTGCCACCCACAATACTTTAGTGACTGCATAGCAACTCCCTGGCAACCATCCACAACACTCTAACTACTGCATAGCAACCCCTTGGCATTCTAGCAACTTCATAGCAACACCCTGGCAACCATTCACAACACTCTAGCAACTGCATAGCAATTCCTTGGCACTCTAGCAAATGCATAGCAACCCCCTGGCAACCATCCACAACACTCTAACTACTGCATAGCAACCCCTTGGCACTCAAGCAACTTCATAGAAACCCCCGGCTGCCACCCACAGCACTCTATAGTGACTGCATAGCAACCCTCTGGCAACCATCCACAACACTCTAACTACTGCATAGCAACCCCTTGGCACTCTAGCAACTTCATAGAAACCCCTGGCTGCCACCCACAACACTCTAGTGTCTGCATAGCAATCACTTGGCACTCTAGAAACTGCATAGCAACCCCCTGGCAACCATTCACAACACTCTAGCAACTGCATAGCAACCCCTTGGCATTCTAGCAACTTCATAGCAACCCCCTGGCAACCATCCACAACACTCTAACTACTGCATAGCAACCCCTTGGCACTCTAGCAAGATCATAGCAACCCCCTGGCAACCATCCACAACACTCTAACTACTGCATAGCAACCCCTTGGCACTCTAGCAAGATCATAGCAACCCCCTGGCAACCATCCACAACACTCTAACTACTGCATAGCAACCCCTTGGCACTCTAGCAACTTCATAGAATCCCCTGGCTGCCACCCACAACACTCTAGTGACTGCATAGCAATCACTTGGCACTCTAGAAACTGCATAGCAACCCCCTGACAACCATGCACAACACTCTAACAACTGCATAGCAACCCCTTGGCACTCTAGCAAGATCATAGCAACCCCCTGGCAACCATCCACAACACTCTCACTACTGTATAGCAGCCTCTTAGCACTCTAGCTTCTTCATAGCAACCCTCTGGCAACCATTCACAACACTCTAGCAACTGCAAAGCAATCCCTTGGCACTCTAGCAACTGCATAGCAATTCCTTGGCACTCGAGCAAATACATAGGAACCCCCTGGCAACCATCCACAACACTCTAACTACTGCATAGCAACCCCTTGGCACTCTAGCAACTTCATAGAAACCCCTGGCTGACACCCACAACACTCTAGTGACTGCATAGCAATCACTTGGCACTCTAGAAACTGCATAGCAACCCCCTGGCAACCATCCACAACACTCTAACTACTGCATAGCAACCCCTTGGTACTCAAGCAACTTCATAGAAACCCCCAGCTGCCACTCACAGCACTCTATAGTGACTGCATAGCAATCCCCTGGCAACCATCCACAACACTCAAACTACTGCATAGCAACCCCTTGGCACTCTAGCAACTTCATAGAAACCCCTGGCTGCCACCCACAACACTCTAGTGACTGCATAGCAATCACTTGGCACTCTAGAAACTGCATAGCAACCCCTGACAACCATCCACAACACTTTAGTGACTGCATAGCAATCATTTGGCACTCTAGAAACTGCATAGTAACCCCCTGACAACCATCCACAGCACTCTAGTGACTGCATAGCAATCACTTGGCACTCTAGAAACTGCATAGTAACCCCCTGACAACCATCCACAACACTCTAGTGACTGCATAGCAATCCCTTGGCACTTTAGCAACTTCATAGCAACCCCCTGACAACCATCCACAACACTCTAACTACTGCATAGCAACCCCTTGGCACTCTAGCAACTTAATAGAACCTCTTGGCTGCCACCCACAACACTCTAGTGACTGCATAGCAATCACTTGGCACTCTAGAAACTGCATAGCAACCCCCTGACAACCATGCACAACACTCTAACAACTGCATAGCAACCCCTTGGCATTCTAGCAACTTCATAGCAACACCCTGGCAACCATCCACAACACTCTAGCAACTGCATAGCAACCCCTTGGCACTCTAGCAAGATCATAGCAACCCCCTGGCAACCATCCACAACACTCTCACTACTGTATAGCAGCCTCTTAGCACTCTAGCTTCTTCATAGCAACCCTCTGGCAACCATTCACAACACTCTAGCAACTGCAAAGCAATCCCTTGGCACTCTAGCAACTGCATAGCAATTCCTTGGCACTCGAGCAAATACATAGGAACCCCCTGGCAACCATCCACAACACTCTAACTACTGCATAGCAACCCCTTGGCACTCTAGCAACTTCATAGAAACCCCTGGCTGACACCCACAACACTCTAGTGACTGCATAGCAATCACTTGGCACTCTAGAAACTGCATAGCAACCCCCTGGCAACCATCCACAACACTCTAACTACTGCATAGCAACCCCTTGGTACTCAAGCAACTTCATAGAAACCCCCAGCTGCCACTCACAGCACTCTATAGTGACTGCATAGCAATCCCCTGGCAACCATCCACAACACTCAAACTACTGCATAGCAACCCCTTGGCACTCTAGCAACTTCATAGAAACCCCTGGCTGCCACCCACAACACTCTAGTGACTGCATAGCAATCACTTGGCACTCTAGAAACTGCATAGCAACCCCCTGACAACCATCCACAACACTTTAGTGACTGCATAGCAATCATTTGGCACTCTAGAAACTGCATAGTAACCCCCTGACAACCATCCACAACACTCTAGTGACTGCATAGCAATCACTTGGCACTCTAGAAACTGCATAGTAACCCCCTGACAACCATCCACAACACTCTAGTGACTGCATAGCAATCCCTTGGCACTTTAGCAACTTCATAGCAACCCCCTGACAACCATCCACAACACTCTAACTACTGCATAGCAACCCCTTGGCACTCTAGCAACTTAATAGAACCTCTTGGCTGCCACCCACAACACTCTAATGACTGCATAGCAACCCCCTGATAACCACTCACAACACTCTAGCAAATAAACTGCATAGCAAACCCCTGCAAACCACTCTCTAGCAACTGCCTAGCAAGCCCCTGGAAAACACAACACTGTAGATACTGCATAGCAACCACACACAACACCACAACCACTGCACAGCAAACCCTTGACAACCACCCACAACACTCTAACGACAGCATAGCAACCCAATGGCAACCACCCACAACACTCTAGCGACAGCCCACTTTGTTTGTAAATACATGTTCTGAGGGGCTTGTATCCCCTTTGAAGAGACAAAGAACTTCAACAACACTGTCATTAAGATGAGCCGTGTTTACTGATGTTTATTGGTCTTGGATCTGAGCAGATATCTCAGGATTTACTACTGTGTGTGACACATGTCTACTTTTATAGCTGTGACTGTATCTGTACTGTGATAAATCTACACTGAGATGAACCAGCTTCACTGAATTACGAGGCTCATGTCATGACAAACAGGATTTTTCTTTGTTTCATTGCAATAAAATAGTGTGATGTACTACAAGACATACTGTTACTTTCACAAACAAAAGTATGACTGTTTTTGGTGCACCTTGACTGACATATAATACAGCCAATGTTGCCATAAAACTGCTAAAATTCAAATTCATATCCCTGTTCATTATGATATATACCTGATCTCCCACAGGTCATCCGGAATACATCTTCCCGCTGGTCCTGACCTCCGCCACACAGGAGCTGTTTGGTTGCCGGGCAGATGAGGATGTAACCGGAGAAAATCCTTACAAGCTGCTGAAAAAGGAAGACATAATTCAGGACATGAAAACCAGAGCGGCCGTGTCTGACTTCAGCCCCGTCAAACAAATAGTGCTGGTGAGATTCACAAACACATTCTGAACCCATTCATGAGCTGAAGAAGATCCAAACCTCAGCAGATGGAGCTGATTTAGGGTAGCCTAGTGGTTAACTGAAGGTTCAGACCCTGAAAGGTCTGTTTTATTCTTTTCTGTACTGCTGTTTTTCTGCAGGAGTACCCTGAAGATGAACTTCTGCTGGTGTTTGACAGAGACTTCACATACGGACAGTGCTTCTATCTGGTGCTCACAGAAGAGGCCAAAGGGAACATGTTGAAGGTGAGCGATGGATGGATGGATGGACGGACAGATAATTTTGAGATTTTAGTTTTTTTTATATAGATTGTGTTTGTAGTCTCCAGTACAGGGTGATGATGAGGAGCTGGTGGAGGATAAAGAGGAGGAGGACATGATTGTGCCAAAAACTCCAGAGTCTCATCCATGGATCCCTCTGGGAAGTGAGCAGGAGATCGAGGAAGAGTCGGTCACAGAGTCCAGACCCAGAGTAAGAGAAGCCTTTAGTGCTGACATCATTTCTGATGTCATTTTCATGTTGTGTTTGAGCTTTAGCTCACCTGTGTCTCTCTCTCTGTCTGTCTGTCCAGCTCAGGTATAAGATCTCTCCTCTGATGCGGCACTGCGGCGCTCCGGTGTGTTTCTCTGACCGCAGTGCTCTGGATGGGAAGGACGGATACGTGGAGTGTCCGTCATACGAGGACAAGAGCTTCAGCATCAGACAGATGGAGAGACACACGGCCGTTCAGGCCTCTGGCGACACCAAACACTCGTCCACTCAGACACTGTGGTACAAACACCTCGAGACGTTCACATTGTCTCAATTTTCTATCATTTGAATGATGCACTCAGAGATGTTCACGTGTTACAGGAAATACCCAAAGAACATGTGCACCCAGTACGAACCCCGAGAGTTCAGTCCTGAGGAGAAAGAACATCACCTGCGATCAGAAAACATGAAGAACTTCATCACATCTGTAGCAATAAGGTAGGACGCGTCAGTCGACAAGGTGAACATGACGTTTCAGTCCCAAGAACTGCTTTCCTACTGTGTTATTCTGAACTCACTTCTCTGGCGTCTCACAGGTTTGAAATCTCCCTGCAGCAGAATCACATTGCAGACGTGTTTTGTGACGACTGGACGGCCCTGTGTGAGGACGACGGCATGCCGACGGGGAAAACAGAGACACAGCTGAAGGAATATCAGTCTTTCATGGACCTTCACTTCAGCAAAGAGAAAAGCATCAGCCACGTCCACTGGCATCCCACCATCAGCGGTCAGCACGAGCTTCGCTGTGGACAGAATAGGACTTATAAGTCATTTTAGTCAAAGTAAATAAGTAAACAAATAATAAATAATTAAGTAACCAAATAAAATGGCCAATGTGCAATATCAAATAAAATAAAATAATAATAAAACAGCGATAGTGCAAAATAAAAAATAAAACAATTATAGTGCAAAAAATATACATAATGCAAAAATAAAATAGAATAAAATGTAATAATAATAAAGTAAAATATCTATAATGCAAAAATAAAATAAAATATCCATAGTGCTAAATAAAACACAATAATAAAATACAATAATAATAAAATAGCCATAGTGCAAAATAAAATAAAAAATCCATAGTGCAAAAAAATATCCAGTGCAAAATAAAATAAAACAATAACATAAAATATTAGTAAAATAAAATATTAATAAAATATCCATAGTGCAAAATAAAATAATACTAAAATAAAATATCCATAGAGCAAAATAAAATAAAATAAAATAAAAACAAAATAATACTAAAATAAAATAAAATAAAATAGCTATAGCACAAAATAAAATACAATAATAATAAAATAGCCATAGTGCAAAATAAAATAAAATAATACTAATATAATATAAAATAGCCAAAGTGCAAAATAAAAAATAAATAAAATATCCATAGTATAAAATAAAATATCCATAGCACAAAATAAAATAATAAAATAGAATAAAATAATAATACAGTAAAATATCTATAGTGCAGTAATAAAATAAAATATCCATAGTGCTAAATAAAATACAATAACAAAATAATAATAAATAGCCATAGTGAAAAATAAAATGATAAAATATGTATTTGTCTGAGTTTTATTTTAAAATCAAATGTGATCAAATTGTACTGCATTTTCACTATTATTCTGCATAATAAATGTGTGTTTTGTGTGTGTGTTTTCAGGTGTGATCGCTGTGGCCATGACAGAGAGAATGTCTCTTGAGGAGCGGATTGATAACTCCACTAAACTCCTGTTAAACCCGCCCTACATTCTCTTCTGGAGCTTCACTGACCCTATAAATCCACAAGTAATCATCATCAAAATCAACAGTATATATTAAATATACAAAAGTACCAGTATAGTGTTTACTGCATACTGTGCAGTATGTACAAACCATGAAAAATTCAACAAACACAATCATACAATGTTCAGCGTTAATAAAAACATCTCTATTGTGTGCTTCTTTAATAGAAGCAGAAACGTGAGCAGAAGAACAGATGTGAACTCAATCTGTCTGTTTGCTTTACAGTTGCAGCTGGAATGTCCTGATGATTGTCTTAGTTTCCAGTTCTGTCCGTCTGACCCGAATATCATCGCTGGCGGCTGCATGAACGGCCAGGTGCACAATTAGTTTAGAAATCTTCTCTTTTCTTTCTCGGCTTCAACTTCCACTTGCTTTAACTGTTCCGTCATTTTACTGTAAATTTGATCTCTTATGCATCTGTTTTGATTGTTTTATGATTATTTTAAAGGATATGGAATAAAATACTATATATATCACCAGATGTTCCCCAGTTTATTCAAAGTTTAATCAAAGTACATTAAGATAGTTGTAGGTATTACAAGTTTTCTAGAATGTTGGGGAACCTTTATCGAACTAAATATGCACTAATTTGTATTTCCACAACATAAATCTGAACATTAGATAAATCCTGGTTCACAATTCTTGTTTGATTTTGTTGACATTCTAGAGTTAAAGGTTTTTACAGAGAGGATTTTGGATTTCTCTTTTTATCACTGCATAAATCAAAAAAATACTGTTAACAACCGGAAAATAAATACATAAACATTTTCACCATGTTTTAGGAATAAAATGTTATATAAATCAGTGTGAATGATATTTGAACAAACCCTACAGTAAAAACCTTCAGAATATAGTCAGGAATAAAACTCTAAATTTTGGTGTTTGTAAGTGCTGCTGAAGTGGAGGAAAAAACTTTTAAAGATATGTATCGTAATTGAACTCTACAGATGCAGATTGATAAAGTGCAATAAAATAAAGACTTAAATGTGCTTTTTGGATGTTTTCTTTTCACTAATCTGAAGGAAGTTATGTTGGTTTTGTCTGTAGTGTATTTTTATGTAAAGCATTTTGAATAATTAATGTGTATGAAATGTGCTATAAATAAACTTGCCTTGGCTTATGTACCAAGGATTATAAAATTGGATTATAAAGATTTTTAAATGGCTTTCAGTGGCTTAAAATCCTCATCTCTGGAAGCACGTCTCCACAAAGAACTAAAACAAACCAAACACATTATGTTCTGATTTTTTATTTATTTTTAATGTTCAATATAAGTCTGTGTGCATCATCTGCGATGTTAACATACCGTGATACTTTTGTCTCATGACGTCCAGCATATCCACTAACATGTTTTGTTTACAGGTAGTATTATGGGATATTTCAGCACATGTGGAAAGACTGCAGGACACCCGCAGTGGCGGCAAAAACATCTCAAATAAACTAGTGAGTTACACACACACAACAGCAGTTTACAACTGGTCATGTGACCACCAACAATCTGTTTAGAGCTCATTTAATGAACTGACGGTTAACTGATACCTGATAACACTCTTACGCAATCACAGAAGACGAATCCTGCGGTTATTAAGAGCGTGTTTGTGTTTACTGGCAATACTTTGGGTACCATATTCTGTCCAGATGTGCTAAATGTGACAAAACCTGCCTTTGATGACATCCTCAAATGTAAAAATGACATCTAAATAAAGACTGTGTTAGTTTCTAGTTATTATTATCATTAGCTTTGTATAAAAACAATACTAGATTATGGTATGTGCTCATTCAGATACAAAAAATGATACTAATTTCAATGGTAAATGACTGTAAAAATGCTAAAAAAAAAAATTAAAAAAAAATCGGTAAATGGCTATCGGGACATTTCATGTAATTTTACAGTAAAATACTGTTAAATGTACAGTTTTTGGAAGTGAAAAAGAACAAGTCATCTTATAATAAACAGTGGATGTGTGCACGAGCACGAGCATGAGCAGTAAGTTATTGCCTGCAGTTCCATTAACGGCCACCGGTGTCGCTAATAACAAGGGTCTCTGAATTCTGCATACAGCCTCTTTAAATAATGTTAACAGACAGAACTTTTGATATTAAAAATGTATTAGTAAATGTTGAGATTAACATAAATTAAGATTAATAAATGCTGTAGAAGTATATTTCATTCTTAGCTCATGTTAACTAACTAATGTTAACAAATGAAACCTTATTGTAAAGTGTTGCCGCTTTTTTACACTACAGGTAAGTAAAAATATGTGCATGTTATTCCAGGACAAAAACAATGCAGTTCCAGTGGTCCGGTACTGCGCTGTGTCTGGGATAGAGAACGGACACAAAGCTCCGATCACAGATATCCAGTGGCTGCCAGAAACCTTCGAGGTAAACGACGGGACGTGAAAAATATAGCTGTTACTGTACCTTTAAGAGTTTAATATTGAAATAAGCATTTCTGTTCATTAATTTCTCTTTCAGGTATCCAGATTAGGGATTCCTGTGGAAAATACAAGTCGTATCTCCGTTCAGATAGTCACATGTGCTCCTGACTGGTGCTGCGATCTACATTAGATGCACACATACATGTTTATGCACTTGTTTAACTTCAAACTCACTCTTACTCTGTGTGTGTGTGTGTGTGTGTGTGTGTGTGTGTATTTTAGCTGTGTGTTATTCTGGGATCTTCGACCTCCTCGTGCCGTGTCTCAATCCCTCACGGACGTGAAACAGAAATCGGAGGACAAGCCTCTGGAAAACCCTCAAGGTGTTCCAAATACATTCAAACACCTCAACCTGACCTGGAAACCCTTGATCCGAGTAAGTGATGTCTAGGGCTTTTCACACTGCACTTAAAGTCGGCATGAAGCGAAAGTTGAGCTAGTTTTTTCTTCCCTATTGTTCTGTATAATATAATATTATATCTGAGTAAAATGGCTTCTTGTCTGTGGGGAATTGATTGGATGGTTGTGGTTTGCTATTGGCTGATCTCATGTGAGTGACAGGTTGCCCCGCCCTCATCATCGGAGAAGAGATGTTGCTTCCTTGTGCCCTTCGTGACAGCATACAATATTTAAAAAGATGTATAAACATTAAATTTGATGAAGTCAGTGATTGTTATGTTACTGTGTAGCTGCTTTATTTTGTTTAAAGTGATTTGAAAAGCCCTTAAATCAGGTTCACTCCATCTGCTGCAGGTCTCCCTACCAAAGATCGGCTCCAGTGGTGAATACAGTCCTCTGAAGTTCAGCTTGAGGGACAATACAGTGGACTACATTACAGGTGAGACACCAGTAGTTTTGAGATTTTTAAAAACGTCCCCGTGACTGTTTGTGTAAACGCTTAGTGAAAAGCGTCAAAGGTTTCTATTTACAATGTGTTTCTGCAGAAAAAACATATGTTAGAGAATATATATTAGAAAAATATATTTTTGTTTTCATACAAATAAATAGTTTAGGTGTTTTTTCTTCTGTATATACACATAGCAAACAGTTCTGGAGTTCTGGAAAGAAAAAACTTTGTCATCAAATAAATGTAAAATTATAATAAATAACATTTATTAAGATAAATAATAAAATATTTATTTGAATCTAATAAAATGAAAACAATCAAAATAAAACAATTACTAAAAATATGAAATATTTCATTTGAAATAAGTTTCAATTAAAATACATACTTTTAAAATAAAAACAATCAAAATAAAACACTAAAACAGATTACATATTTTTTTAAATAAATTACAAATACAATAAATTATTATAAGATAAAAACAATCAAAATAAAACACTGAAAAATGAAACATTTTATTTAAATTATAAAGGAAATAAATAACTAGTTTTAAAACAAAAACAAAATAAAAATTTAATTCAAGTTTTGTTTACCTGCATGTCATGTGACCATTTCCTGATATCAGAGAACCGTGAACGTGTTGTTAATTTATTAATAAGGTAATATATTATAATATATAGATAATACCTTATATGTAGAATTCAGAAACCCTTTTTATTAGCGACACTGGTGGCCGTTCAGTGAACTGCAGCCAGCATGTTCGCACTGCTAGCTTTTTTTTGCATAGCTTTTTTCATACAAATACAGTTCATTGGGGGCAAAGTCTGCCAGTTGTTACTTATAAGCAAATAAATTATGACAAATCTTTCAATTTATGGTGAAACGATGCATTATTGTGCGACTCCAGCCAGTTTCTACTCACATTTGATGCGTACGTTTTGCATCCATTCCTCTCATCTGTCTTCTCTCTAGGCGATAAACCTGCACAGATCACGGAGCGTGAAGAAGGCTGTGGATTCGCTCAGCTCCGGGTGCCGTCGGCCAAAGAGCAGAAACCTCTAGACAACATCAGCACCAAACTGTATGTGGGGACGGAGGTGAGGCGATGGGCTCTGCATTTCAATGACAGAACGGACAAAACATGTTTATAAGACAGATTCCATGCAGGAGCAATGTTCTTAAATCACACATCAACTGCTTTCCATCCACTGAACTATAGTACATGTATAAGTACAGTAAAATATCTTGTATAGTAGCTCATTTCTGTCTAAAGTGGTTGTCTAAAGACAGACGTGTGTTCTTGAGTCTCTTTTAGGATGGAGAACTCGTTTACACCGACTGGAAAATGGAGAAGGACAACGACTCAGGACGACTCTTCAGTAAGTGAACACCCAAACAACACATGTTTACACACATACACAGATGAAAACGTGTGGGTTTAAATTCAAAGGTTTACACCTCATAAGTGATAGTTGAGTTGTGTCTCTATTGTTCACTTGATTGAGAACCTGAACCTCCGGCTGTTCCAGGGGATCCTAGTCGGAGGAAAATCTAGATTAAATTGCTTTAAATTTAAATAAGCATCTGCTAATAAGCAATACATATTAAACAACATGTTTTACTCAACTTTGTGTCGTTCCAAACCTGTATGTCGTTTGGAGAATCTTCACGCTGCTCTTTTTCGTACAAAACTTTATAGTGAAGAATTAACTTATAAATATTTATTTTGCACAAATTTTATTAAAAAACACATTTTTGATGCCATACAATAAATGATTTTGCTGTCTTTCCTTATTATTTAACGCAAAAAACACAAAGTTCTGGAGTTCTGGAAAGAAAAAAAAACTTAACTTAATCAAATTAAAACGAAATATTTTATTTTAAATAAATTCAAATAAATAGATAAATTGAAAAACAAAAATAAACATACTAAAAAGATAAAATTTTATTCGAAACTATTTAAAATAACTAAATTGAAAAAAAATAAAAAATAAATATAAAACACTAAAAAAGATTCAATATTTTTAAATCTAAAAAAATGGAATAATTTGGAAATAAAAGCAAAAAATAAACCACTAAAAATATTAAAAATTTTATTTAAAAAAACAAATAAAAACAAATTAATAAGTACTTTTAAAATTAAAATAATCAAAATAGAACACATTAAAAAGATAATATATTTTATTTGAAATAAAACTAAAATAAACAATTTTAAAATAAAACTAAACTAAAACTAAAAATAAGAAACAGTTTTTTGAAATAAAATGAAATGGAAAAAAAAAAATATATAAAACATTTAAAATAGTTTTTTTATGTCATGTGACCATTAACTGAACATGTAACAGGGGGACTTCAAGTAAATATTTTAGCTCTAAATATCCTGTATGTTATGTAGAGAATCTTCACGCAACTCTTTTCCACACAAAACTTCATCTGACCACGTCTGTCAAGATCCAAAGTGGACAAAAACACCATAAAAGCCAGATTAAACACCTGCACAGTCAGCTCTGACAAACAAAACCACACTAAACCCTTCACGATTAATGAGGAAACCACATAATGAGTCATCAGCGAGCTCCGCTTCTAGGACGATGAGTCAATAAAACAGGACCTGTGCCGTCCAAACTCTAAATCAATCACTGTTCATCAAGCTGCTTGTGGTTTCCCAGCATCCCTCCTGCTTCAGAGAAACACTGAGCTCATGGTGAAGGCTTCTGGCAGAGATCGAACCTAATTCGACCAAACCGACACCTTGAGCATGTAAACCGAGGCAATTACAGACTGATTTCCATAAATATGACGGGATATTAAGTTTCATTAGTGCTGAGGGCGATAAAGCAGCGAGTCTGAACAACAGAGGTCATTTACTGTGAGCGTTTCATCTTAATGAAGTTACTGTTGCTGTCATTTCTCTCTCGCAAGCCCTGCTGTTCCATTCATCCCTTCTCTTTTGGCACATGCTTTTCACACCCAAGTGTACTATTTGCTTGTTCCCTATAGTAGTATATACTATTATATTTACACATGCATTTGGCAAATGCTTTTATACAGTACATTTTTTTCAATTGATGCATTCTCTGGGAATCAAACCCATAACCGTGACCTTGATAATGCCGTGTTTGAGTGACAGATAAGAACATTAAAAACAATTTTTGAGATAAAATATTTACTTAAAGACCCAAAAATTTTAAGTTAATATTTCAATAATTTTACAACATACTAAACATAAATGAAATAAATTAAATTTAAAATAAATTATTTGAAAATAAAAACATTCAAAATAAAACACGTACTAAAAATTTAAATATTTGTTTAAATAAATTACATTTAAAATATGTAATATGAAATTAAAACCATCAAAATAAAACACATACTAAAAAGATTAAAACATTTTTGAAATAAATTAAATTTAAAATAAATTATTTGAAAATAAAAACAATGAAAATAACACTTACTAAAAATATATATATTTTTAATAAATTAAAAACAAAAAAATAAAATACTAAGAAAGGTGAAATATTTGGCTTGAAATTTAAAAATGAAATACATTTAAAATAAAAAAGACATGCAGGTAAACAAATGAAATATTTCATCTTTTTTAGTATGTGTTTTATTTTCATTGTTTTTATTTTAAAGTTACCTTTTTATTTCAAAATTTTTGACAATGAATTATTAGCCTTTTATCAACATTGGGTAATTTTTTTAATTAGATTGCACTATTTTTATCAAAACGTCTCAGAATTGAAATATATTTATAAAAAACATTTTTGCACTGATCTTGTCACAGTGCATTCTGGGATTGCGCTCTCTGTAGGTTTGCATTATAAGGGTAGTTCAGTTCTGTCATCGTTTCCTGTGTTATGGATCTTATGGTTTATTTTTATTTTTGTATATGCATCATGCAAAAGTTGAGTTTTTCACGTCTCTTTTCCGTCAGGTGCCAAACCCAGCCATCGGTTCCTCTCACACCACACTATGATCAACACCGTGAGCCGCTCTCCGTTTTTCAAGGACATCATCCTGACGGTGGGCAGCTTCAGTTTCGCCATCTGGAAAGAAGGGGTCACGGTGAGGTCACGGCACAATCACATCAGATACGGGCAAACGGAAAAAAGCATCTGTGTTCTACAGCGATGAAAAGTGTACAAATCTAGTTATGCTGTCTTGAGAAAGCCAACATACTGAAATGCTAATTAAACTTAAAGTTATTATTCTCTAGGAAAGCCTAGCAACTAGCCTAGGACATGCTAAATAATGCTAACAACATGCTAAAACATGTTAACAATTTACTAATTCATGTTAGAAACAAGCTAGCAATGTGCTGATTTTTTTGCTAGAAGGATTCTGAACTAGAAACATGTTAAAACATGCAAACAAAGTGTTACATCATGCTAGAAACATGCTACCAATGTGTTAAATCATGCTAACAAGATGATAAAGATGTGCTAATTCATGCTAGCAACATACTAGCAATGCACTTATTCATGATAGAAACATGCTCGCAATGTGAAAAAATGTACAAATTAATAATAGAAACATAACATGTTAACATTTTAATTTCACATTTTAAACATGCTAGCAATGTTAAATCATGCTAGAAAATACTAACAATAATGTTAAATCCTGCTAGAAACATGTTAAACATGTTAGCAATGTTTTAAATAATGCTAGAAACATACTAACAAAATGCTCTCTCATGTTATCAATGTGCTATTTCATGTACAAACATGTTAGCAATGTGTTAAAAATATTAGCAATTTGTTAAATCATGCTAAAAATATGTTTACAACATGCTAAAACATGGTAGCAAAGTGTTAAATAATGCTAGAAACGTGCTACCAATGTGTTAAATCAATAAGATGCTAGTGATGTGCTAATTCATGCTAGCAATGCACTTATTTATGATAGAAACATGCTAGCAAAACATGTTATATCGCTTTAGCAACATGTTAAAACATGCTATGCTAGCAAATGTACTACTTAATGCTTGAAACATGTTAACATTTTTAATCTATACTAGAGACTTGCTAGCAATGTGTTAAATCATGTTAGAAAATGCTAACAAAATGCAATACCATGTTAACAATGTGCTAATTCATGTACAAACATGTTAGCCTTTTTGCTAAAAATGCTAGCAATTTGTTAAATAATGCTAAAAATATGTTAAAACAAGCTAGCATTGTGCTAATTCATGTTAAAGACATATTAGCAACATGGTAAAACATGTTAGCAAAGTGTTCAATCATGTTAGAAAACATGCTAACAAAATGCTCTATTATGTTAGCAATGTGCTAATTCATGTACAAATGTTAACAATTTGTTAAAAATGTTAACAATTAGTTAAATCATGCTAACAAGATGATAGTGATGTGCTAATTCATGCTAGCAACATACTAGCAATGCACTTATTCATGATGAAAAAATGCTAGCGATGTACAAATTAATAATAGAAACATAACATGTTAACATTTTAATTTCACATTTTAAACATGTTAGCAATGTTTTAAATCATGCTAGAAAATACTAACAATAATGCTAAATCATACTAGGAACATGTTAAACATGTTAGCAATGTGTTAAATCATGTTAGAAACATGATAGCAATGTGTTAAAAATGTTAGCAATTTGTTAAATAATGCTAAAAATATATTAAAACAATGCTACCATTTTGCAAAATTATGCTAGAGACATGTTTACAACATGCTAAAACATGGTAGCAAAGTGTTAAATCATGCTAGAAACATGCTACCAATGTGTTAAATCAATAAGATGCTAATGATGTGCTAATTAATGCTAACAATGCACTTATTTATGATAGAAACATGCTAGCAACATGTTATATCGTGTTAGCAACATGTTAAAACATGCTATGCTAGCAATGTACTACTTAATGCTTGAAACATGTTAACATTTTTAATTGATACTAGAGACATGCTAGCAATGTGCTAAATCATGCTAGAAAATGCTTACAATAATGCCAAATTATGATAATAACATGTTAAACATGCTAGCAATGTGTTAAAACCATGTTATAAACATGGTAACAAAATGCTATACCATGTTAACAATGTGTTAATTCATGTACAATTTGTTAAATCATGCTAAAAATGTTAAAACTAGCTAGCATTGTGCTAATTCATGTTAGAGACATATTAACAAAATGCTAAAATATGTTAGCAAAGTGTTAAATCATGCTAGAAACATGTTAACAATGTGCTAAAGCATGCTAGCAATATGCAATCAAAAATATCCTAGCAATCTAATCCTTTCTCAAGTTAACATCAAAGTTTGTCTTGACAGTTTATCAGTAGTTTAAAATAGTTTAGCATGTGCAGTATATGATTCTGTCTCACTCGAGTTTTCTTCCATCCCGTTTCAGAGTGGCCCGATCCTCTTGTCGGCCTGCTCCAAAATGATGTGTACGGTCGGTCACTGGTCCCTGTCCCGGCCGGCGGTCTTCTTCATCGGGAAGGAGAACGGAAACATCGAGGTTTGGGACCTGCTGCAAAACACCCATGAGCCCTCACAAACCCAGAACATCAGCGCCACCTCCATTACCTGCATCAAAACCAGCAGCACCTCCGGTAAGATGAAAACACTGAAGTTAAAGTGGTCATGACATGGATTTTTTATGTTCCTTGAGGTTCAGTATATTGTTAATAAAGATTTCTGCACAAAAAAAACAAATATATATGCGGAAAAATTATTATTTTCAACCTTCTTTTAAGGTGTGGCTACTGTATCAGTGTAGACAGCATCAGTGATTATAATGGATTCTGTTTGCTTTTGACGCTTTTCGACACTCACTTCCAGTTTAGGCAAATGTCATAACTATGGTGTATAACTATTTGTCGTTATATAACTGATAGTTACACATCTCTCCCGTAGCGAAGCATCATCTTCTGGCGGTTTCAGACCGTATCGGCACCCTACACATCCTACAGATCCCATGGACCCTGCGCAAATCCTCCAACAGCGAGGTGAGAATGTCATCTCAGATAAGTGATGTGACATGTGGCCAAGTATGGTGTCCATACTCTGAATTTGTGCGCTGAATTTAACCCAAGTGTGCACACACACAGCAGTGAACACACACAGCTTGGAAATGTGAAAAGAGTCCATTGCAATAATATTCTGGGATTGGGATTAAGATAGAGATGAGACGATTGAGATATTTAATGCTGACTTGTTCGAAATTAGGTATCTTATAAGGCAGCTGCATAACATTGCCAGAACATACTGCCAATTGTGAGCATGACTATAAATGCAGTCTATGTAGGCAGCACACTAGAACAGATCATTGAGATGCATGTGTAACAGCGCTGTGTGTTCCCTGCAGAGACAGAATGTGAGGAAGTACTTTGAAAAGGAAGAGGAACGGCTGGAGTACTTTGAGAAACGGCAGATCAAACACGAGAAGCAGAAGAAAGAGATGGAAGCTGAACAACTGAAGAAGAAGACGGTGAGGGAGGAAAACACTTGTTTAAAGGAACATTTACCTGGGGTTTGATAGTTAACTAAAACTAAAAGCATGAAAAACATTTTCGTTACTATAAATGAAATTAACGTCAACTGGAATTAGATAAAATAAAAAAACTTATTTCAGCTACTGTAGAAGCCAAAGCAATATTTCTCCTTTTCATTTAGTTTAACTTGATATACTAAAATAACTAAAACGAAAAAAAAAAAAAAAAAAAAAAAAAACGAATAAAAAAAAGACAAAAACTAAACTAAAACTTCAACTAAAATGAAAATGTAAAATACAAAAATATAAAATAATTCAACATTTAAAAAGCAAACTACAGTATAATAGCATCTCAATGATACAAAACTAACACTGACATTTACTCATGTGGTTCCAAACTTGTAGCACTTCCTGTCTTCTGTGAAACACAAAAGAATGCATTTTGAAGAATATGTTTTACATATAATGAAAGTGAGCTGAGGCTGTTGAGTGACAAAACAACAAAAAGCACTAATGATGTGCAGAATATTTTAGGTCTTTTAAGGTCGTGTGATGCTGAAAAATAAGAATTTGTTTCTGATGAAAGAAAAACAATAACAGGTTTGGAACTTTTTTGGCTGAATTATTCCTGTAAGAATCAGAATACAGTTATCGTCTATTTCTATGTGCTTTGAGATTATGTACACTCAAAAAATATTTAGGTGTAAATTTAAGATTTAAATGGAATATAAAATTCCCATCCATTTGGACTACACAGTTTTAACATAATGTGATGCGTAATTGTCAGTCATACTGTACATAAATGAAACCAGTTATATTTGCACTAAAAAAAACATGGCATACTTTATTATTAACTATCTGCATCCATTTGGTTCTATTTAAAAAAAATCATATTTTCTTATTCAGATTGCTTGAGACTGAAACAAATGAGATTCATTGCTAAATATATAACGCTGGTTATTGTGTATTTAAAACACACTGAGTTTATTAGAGCTATTACAGAAATCTGACCTGTTTCATGTATGATTGACAAATATGCATCACATTGTTTATTAGTTTATGTTAAATCTCTGTCAAACAACTGGATGGAAATTTTATATGAAATTCAAATACATAAATCCTAAAATACTAAATATTTTTTGAGTGTTTTCCATGTGTATATGTATCTACTTAACCATAATTTTGAGCTAAACCTAACAAAACCTTCTTTAGGGGACATCCTGATTTGTAAAAATGGCATAAAAAATAAAGAAAAAAGTAGCAAAATTGTAAAAGTGCAGAAAGTTTTCTGTTAGGGTTAGATTATAGTATTTATAACTATAGCTGTATATGAAAACAACAGAAGTCTATGCAATGCCCCCATTTAGATAGCTATGTAAGTGTGTGTGTGTTTAAGCTCACAAAAACACAGATGAAACCCACTGCAGCAGCTGTAGTTCAGCTGGAATGTGTGATTGAGTGATTCCAGATCTGCTCAGACTTGCTGAATATATTTACTAAATATGAAAGTATGCTGCTGTCTGTCTCTCTGAGGGTCCAAAACACACATTTGTGTTTCACACCCCACTGACGCCCACGGACACACAATGCTGGAGGGGTTCTGAGAGATATTTCAAGACAAACACTTAATGTTTCTGATTTAAGGAGAAACCATTGTTTTTCCAAGTACTGGTCAATTTTGAGATTTTGGGCTATTTTGCTTCCATAACATTCTTCCTTTAGATCAGTGGAAAGAATACATCCAAAATACACATTTAAGTTTTTATTTTATTGCACTTTTTCTATTTGCGTCTGTAGATTTCAATTACGATACATATCTTTTAAAGTTTTTTCCTCCACTTCAGCAGCACTTACAAACACCAAAATTTACAGTTTTATTCCTGACTATATTCTGAAGGTTTTTACTGAGGGGTTTGTTCATATATCATTCACACACATTTATATAACATTTTATTCCTTAAAACTTGGTTTTTTTCCAGCTGTTGACAGTATTTACTGATTTATGGAGTGATAAAAAGAGATATCCAAAATCCCCTCAGTAAAATCCTTTAACTCTAATATGTCAACAAAATCAAACAAGAGTTTTGAATCTGGCTTTATCCAATGTTCAGATTTACAGTGTATGTTCTGGAAATGTGTGAAAATTAGTGCATATTTAATTTGATTGTGCCTCATTTGCATTTTTAAACATAACATAACTTGTAATACAAAACAATAGTACTGTGATTAATCACTGGGGATATGTATTAGTTAAAATTATTACCCTATTAACCAATTTTGCCTTAAATGTTCATTTGTATGTTTTCCTTCCTATACTTTCCTACTTCAGTAGATGTTTGGTATTTTAGGAGGTGTTCTTCCTCATTTTTATCTTGTTTTCCACTACATTTAAAAAAAAAAAAAATCTTAAATCAAGGTACATTTACATGAGAAGCAAAATGACTTATGATGTTGTTTTCTGAAAAATTTATCAAAATGAAGTGTTTCTGATTACAAGAAAAATGCTCTGCCATTGGGGTCATAAAAATAATCGTTTTTCCCCACTAAATTAAGTTGATTTATCTGATCCCATTGGCAGATTTTTTTTTTGTCTTAATCATAAACTCACTTCATTTTGATACTTTTTTCGGAAAATAAGACTTAATATATCTTAAGTGATTTTGCATCTCAAATAAATGTATCTTGAATGTGGTGCTCTTCGGTCATTTTAAAAAATCTGATTTTTTTTTCATCAAAACTGTATAAAACTTGATAAAGGTTTTGGCACTTGCAATGTGAAAAAAAAAACAAATCATGGACATGATCTGAAAAGGTTAAATGTTCCTGAAAATATGGTCATGCTTGTTCTCTTCGCCGTCAAAAACGAGCAAATTGGAAATGAATGGGAAGCGAATTTTATCTAGTGGAAGCGTTTGGTACTGCGCCCAAACAAACTTTTACTGAAAGCTCATTTTTTGAGATATCAACCTCAAATTTGGAACACAACTTGTTTTGATTTATTGCTTTGATTTTTTTCACAGTAAAACATGTTTTGGAAAATATATATTTCATATAAAAATTGAAAATAGTATTTTTGTGCATTTTTCATAACAATAAGCTTAAACTTATATAACCTTTTTTAGGTTCACTTTTCAAAAATGTTTTTCGCTTCATCAATAATCTGCCAAGTGTCTTCTTTAGAAAGAGACCAAACTTCAGTCTGTGCTCCAAAGATTCAAGATTTATCACTATTTCAGTTTAATTTTTAGGTCTATGCTCAAAAAGTGAATAAATGGATTATAAACTTCAGCATAATTTTGTACCATAAAATCCCCTAAAAAAAAAACAAAAAAAAAATTAATAAAAAAAAACTAAAATATAGTACATTCATTCCATTTAAATGATAAAAAGTGACCACCACATGAGGAGCCCCAGAGGGTTAAGATTGTTGTTCTGGAAAACAAGACAAAACACAGAGGAAGATGTTTTTTGCAGCGCACACTGCTTTTGATTGTTCAGTCTGAACGCACTGACGACGACTTTAATAAACCACATGAAACGTTGATCTGTATCAAAAGTTGTAGTGTGAAATGGCCTTAACTTTGTTTGTGATTACTGTGATTTGTTGTTCATCAGGAGCCAGTGATACCACTGAAACAGGTAGAGGAGCTGGAGGCGGAAGCGCTGAAGGAATATGAACAGTTTCTGGCTCTGGGGAAGGACATTTTGAAGAACATGGGCCTCCTGACTGAAACACAGGACGATTCAGATCTGTAATGCATTAGAGACATCATTATCGTATCATCACCATCACGCTCTAGAAAAAAGCACAAGAATCTAGAAATTGCAGCTGAGTCAGATGTTCAGATACTGTAACAAGAATTAATTATTTGTACTTCTGTAAGTTCTTAAAAAAAAGCCCATCTAGTTTGTCATTCCAATTAGAACAATGTAAATCATTCAGTGTTATTCAGTGTAAACTTGCTTTTCAAGTTGGAACAACATTCCAGATGTAATAATTTGAAATCAATTCTAAAGGATCAAATAAGAATCAGATGAGGTCAGAAATTCAAACTTTTTGGATGATTCTAATTGATTGGTTCCAAAACAAAAATCCATTAGCAAATCCTTTAGTTTTTTAACAACTAAAAACTACTTGTGTATTATTTTCTGAATGTAAAACAGTAAAAACAGTTTCTTAAGAAGGGCAGCTGGCGTGTTTGGTTCTCTCAAGCTGCACGCGCAGTGACCTTGAAGATCGATTCTTCCTCCGGTTACTCGTCTGAGTTCATCTTCATTTCCCCTCAGCGCCGTAATCAAACACGCTCTTAATTCAGCGGCTTCGCGTCCGACAGCTAATCTATAACAGGTTATCTGGTTACACGCAGACACATTCAGGCACTTAATGTACAATATTGATCAACTTCAGACCGACTCGTATCGATTCAGTACAGATACTAATCTTCCTTTTCAAGAGCGTACGTGACAATTCACATATAATGCAGGTTTAGTCGATATACAGTGACTTTCAGGTCAATTTCATAAAAATGCATCCTATGAATTTCAAGTCAACTTTATAAAATGCATTTCTATAGGTCACTTAGGTAAGGTTTTGGCAGCCCTAAAGTAGTTGATTAATGTAGAATTTCAATTATCGACTGCTTTGTCTACCATTTAAAAACATACCGCTGATGAAACAGCAGAAGAGCAAATTTCTATGTAAATTGTTAATGATTACATATTTGCATAAACTGAACCCAATACAATAACATAATGTATACAGAAATTAATTTTGCCTACATTTCATGAATAAGGCACAGTATGCAAAATGGTATGCATAAAAGTTTCAAAAAGTAGTACAAAACATTACTTTTGCAAGAGATGCATTTTCCTCTCAAAAATAACAATGCTCACTTTGCATTTTTAATTTAGTTTGTAAGCAAATGTTGCAGATAACGAGTCACGAAAGAGAAATAACAATGGATGCCGTTTCGAATTCATTTCCTCACACTGGAAATCGAGTACGATGCATTATGGGATGCTGTTGTTCATGCAGTGTTCTCTGTTCCACATCTTGGCAGTTGTCTTAATATGTATTAGTGTGCAATAACACTAATTCACAGGCTCATAAATTTTGTGTCTGTTGCATGAATCCGCACGTCGTTCTACGAACCAAACAATCACATCATCTGTTCATTATCCAGCTGCATTAGACGTCTATCTCAACATTTTCTCTTCTTAATCTGTTCCTGTTGGGCAAACAAAGGCAGTTTTGACTAAATCTGGCCGCGTTTCAACACTGATAAAGCTTTTTTCTCCTTTAAGCTCCGTCCGATACTCTGATAGACGTGTAATTTTACAGACTTCGACGAGTGCAATCTGCAGATTTTACAGAGTAAACGCTAAATGTACAGTGACGACATCAGCGTGATCACCTCTACAAAGCGCCGGCCAATCAAAGGTCATCTCTTCCAGGCATCCAATCACAACGCTCTGTTTCACATCAAAGGGTCTTTGGGACTTGACTGGGCCAATCGCACGTCTGAAGTGCAGCCAAATGCTGACAGAGGGTATGGATGTTTATCACAGAAAGCAAAGCAGGTGTCTCTGAAGACGTACGTCTGCGCTGCTGGAGAAATCAGCGAGATTTCAGACCTACAGAATGACATTTACCCAGAGTGTCTGTGGAAAAGAGGCCAATAACTTTACTAGCTGCGTCCCAATTCAGAGGCTGGATCATTCAAAGGCCAAACGCGTTGGCACGACAAAGGCTGTCCCAGTTCGAAGGCTCCATCAAATGAGGCCTACAAATGAATCCTCCTTTCCCTGGGCCTCGAAGGATAGAACGAGATCCTTCACAGCCCAGCCTATCCCAAGATTCATTGCGTGCCATTGTTTTTTTGGCACAGACTCACCTGATATATCAGACTGATGATGACTGAGCTTCCATGACAGATCACGGGCTAATCTTCCAGTGACAAATTACAGGAACCGAAATGTGAATCCGCAGAGGAAAAACGTGACTCGCTGTAGCCTGACCTTGCTTCGATCACCCGGCCATCTGTAAATTTAAGCTGCCAAATATATCCAGACATTTAAAGAAAAACATTTGAGTCGTCAGGGCTGCATGAAACAAACTTTAATATGATCATATACTTCTCAATATCAGTACAAATAATATCTGCTTTAGTCGTACGTTCATATTAGCACAACCAAACTTTTACAAAATCGCAGCAAAAACAGAGGAGAAAAACAGGAATGTTTTATCAAAGCAGCTCTCAAGTTTCCTTCTTGCTGACCATGGATCAGTCAATGTCCCTGACATGGAATCTGATCCCAAATCAGGCTTCAGGAAACCAGATTAAACACTCTAAAGGTGCGGCCACACTAGATTTGATTCAATACACATTTAAAAGCATGCATACTGAATTTAGCATTATTATTATTCTGAATGTGTTCCAACTGAGAAGTCCAAATGCAAGAGATGATATTTAAAATATTTAGTATGCACATTTTTTTTTCCATACTTTTGCATTCTTAAAATCTAGTGTGACCAACTTACTGAGAGGAAACAGACCAATTATAACTCAAATTATTTCATTTATTTCCATTTTCTGTGTAACAAATCCTTTATTTTTATCTTTTAAAATAAGATCTTCAAGCAGACTGTGGAGACCATTGTCAGGTGAGAAGCACAATCAGAAAATGAACAGCCCGTGTATAGATTCAGTCTTGAATTTACAAGAACTGCAAATTTACGTGAGCAGCTGCCAAATGGAAAAAAACACAGAATTTCACTGTAATTAAAATAATCTCTATCTACACGCATAAATACATCCCGCTGTAGGATACACTGAGAAACACTTTATTTTTGACCGTAAAGCTTTTGACCATGCAATGCTCAAATTTCCTGCACTTTCGTGACCACAAAATACCCAAAATCCACCCTCATTCTGTGACTGTGGGTTATATCATTACATAGATCCAACAAAATATATATATATATTTATTTAAGGCTGATCTACAGGCCAAATACTACAAGGTAGCTGACGAACATTTAAATATGCACAAATTGAAGTGTACGTCATCGAAAATACATATTCCAACTATATTCCTACATACATACACGTGTCTGTCAAATACTGATGAGTTTGTATCCCTGGACTGCTGAGAATGACGCTTTTACAAATATAATGATCAAAAGGGGGACTGTTGTCATGGTGTTATCATGTTACCATAATTATCACAGGCCATTTAGATTGCTCTTTTAATTTCAAGTGAAATTTTGTGTTTAGGGGGCGCCCTTTGAAAGCAAAATAAACATCAGCAATTTTAAGTTACTTTTTAAAATTTCATCTTCTTAAGAAACTTGCATTAAAGTTCTGCCTAACTATTATTAAATATTCAATTTACTATTTACTACAAGCATATTCTGCTGTCCATAGCTTGTTTAGGGGGATGTTTAAGTATTTTTGCAAGGAAAAAAACTCAATCTCAGGCGACTGCATCCTTAACTAGACCTAGCAGCGTTAGTCGCTCCCTGAATGGAAAGGGTGTTGAGTGTCTGATACCGTTTTTGGAGAGCCACCTTCTAGCAAAGTTTATCTCTAAAACACCTGCATGAAAGTTAAAAGATAGTAGTTAAAGACCTTGATTAGAATCAGGTGCATTTAATTGGAGCTGGAGCTGAAGGTGGCCTTCCAGGAGCAGGACTGGACACCCCTGGTTTAGGGTACGAGGATTAGGATAGGGTTAGGATATAACATTCAGAGTTTAGAAAGTAAGGTGCAGGGATCTCAAACTACTAGCTAACACCACCTCAGTAGGTAATTTGCATTCAAGACCCCTGGTGAAGGGTTCAGGGTCATGGGGGTTGGGGTTAGGGTAGGGTTCTCAATCATGCTCCTGGTGATCTACCTCTTTAAATGACCCAATTAACTGGTTAAAGTCAGTTTGGAGGGTTGGAATTTAAGTGTACAGGAAGCAAGATCTCCAGGAGCAGGACCGAACACCTCTTGATCAGGGTAAGGTAAGGATATGACATTCAGAGTTGAGGGATTAGGGTGCAGGGATCTCAAACAACTGGCTGATACCACCTCACTAGGTAATTTGTGTTTGAGACCCCTGATGTAGAGTTCAGGATCAATGAATTAAGGTTTTGGCGCTCTATCCTGCTCCTGGTGATCTACCTCTTTAAGTGATCCCCAACTAGCTGGTTAAAGTGAGTTCGGAGGGTTGGAATTTAAGTCTACAGGAAGCAAGATCTCCAGGAGCAGAACTGAACACCTCTAGATCAGGGTAGGGTTAGGATATGACATTCAGAGTTGAGGGATTAGGGTGCAGGGATCTCAAACAACTGGCTGATACCACCTCACTAGGTAATTTGTGTTTGAGACCCCTGATGTAGAGTTCAGGATCAATGAATTAAGGTTTTGGCGCTCTATCCTGCTCCTGGTGATCTACCTCTTTAAGTGATCCCCAACTAGCTGGTTAAAGTGAGTTCGGAGGGTTGGAATTTAAGTCTACAGGAAGCAAGATCTCCAGGAGCAGAACTGAACACCTCTAGATCAGGGTAGGGTTAGGATATGACATTCAGAGTTGAGGGATTAGGGTGCAGGGACCTCAAACAACTGGCTAACATCACCTCACTAGGTAATTTGCATTTGAGTCCCCTGGTGAAGGGTTCAGGGTCATGGCGGTTGGGGTTAGGGTAGGGTTCTCAATCCTGCTCCTGGTGATCTACTTCTTAAGGTGACCCAAATAGCTGGTTAAAGTGAGTTTGGAGGGTTGGAACTTAAGTGTACAGGAAGCAAGATCTCCAGGAGCAGGACTGAACACCTCTAGATCAGGGTAGGGTCAGGATATGACATATGACAGAGTTGAGGGATTAGGGTGCAGGGATCTCAAACAACTGGCTAACACCACCTCACTAGGCAATTTGCATTTGAGACCCCTGATGTAGAGTTCAGGATTGTTGAGTTAAAAGTTGGGCACTCTATCCTGCTCCTGGTGATCTACCGCTTTAGGTGATCCCCAATACCTTGATTAGCTGGTTCAAGTGTGTTTGGAGGGTTGGAACTGAAGTCAACAGGAAGCTGGATCTCCATGAGCAGGATTGAGTTCCCCCGGTTTAGGATCTGGGATGTATCTGTAGTACCTAGTTCTCCCAACCGTAAGGCTTCACACCTGTACCTGAACTAGCCGTGCCTCTATCAGCAGGCCCCATAAGTGCATTGGTTTTCATCGTAATGTTTTGTACCTCCGTAGAAAGTAAAAAGCTCTAGCTGTCGTAAGCACCACCTTGACACAATGAAGGCACCTGGCGCACCCCTCAGGGTTCAATGAGTTCTTCTCATAAGAAGAAAAACAATGATGAGATCAACAACATGGAGACCAGGAGACAAACAAAAACACAAATCAGAAGTGAGGAATGTCTTCTTGAACGTTCCATAGCGCTTAAGTCTCTAGGGAATCACCACCACATTTCCACTGTTCAGGTAAAGAGTCAATACCCTACGTTGAGCTTGTTCTTGTTGAGCTCCCTCTCCAGGTTGCCAATGAGCGTGTCGATGCTCTCCTGCAAATCCCGTAGGTTGACCCTGTTGCTTAGTACTGGGCTGATCTCCTGGATCTTCATGTAGGCCTGGTAGGTGTGCTCTTTGGGTCGGTGCTCCCCGTAATCGGGGAGGATCTGATCGCAGGGGCTGATAGGCAGAGGTTCCTCTACTTGTAGCCTGTCCAAATCCTCTTCCTCACTCACTTCCTCTTCCTCCTCTATCTGCATTTCCTCAACCCTCTCCGTAGCCTCATCCACCTCAGACAACTCTTGTTCAGGGACGACATCTTCAGTACCCTTCGGTAAATCCTCCTGTACCACGTTCAGAGGCTCTTCGCTGGGAACGTCGTCATAGTCAGCCTCCTCCGGGCAGCTCGGTTGGAGGTACGTTTCCCGGCATCCGCTCCAGTCCCCGGCGTAGCGGTTACTGGGACTGTCCAGACGGCCAGCTCTGGGTCGCAAAACTCCCGCCATATCCGCCTCAGTTAGATTCAATACCTGTGGACGCTCTTTCCTCCTCCTAACGGCAGCCGTCACCACTGGGAGCGACTCCATCGGGGCAGGAACCGGAGATGAAGATTTACCCTGAGCGTCCACAACTACAAGAGAAAGAAAACAATGGGTTTAATAATTTGATTACAAATTAATGACATTTCAGATGATGAGAGAATATGTGGAATAACCAGTGTTGGGGGAAATGGTTAGCTACACTACAAGCTACTATCAAAAGTATTTTACATCATTGAAGCTATTAAAAGAGGCAATATCTTTGAAATAAAGAAATGATTTACAAAAATTAATTGAATGAAATGACAGAAAGAGGAGAATTTAGGCATTTCTTCTTTTAGTTATTTACTCCCCAACACTGACAATAACATATGGGGTTTTATTATAAAAAAAACTCAAAGCATGCAGAACAAATGAGATACATGCCACAAAACCCCAAACACACTCAAAAATCCTAACTACTGACACCAACCCAACTGGGCTAAACCTCAAATACTTTTTGTTGAACTCTGCCCAAAAACCCTTCTATTAAACTTGCCACAGAAGTCGTAACTAGATCTGGTGAAGGAAAGTGGCACAACAGTGGCAAACGATCATTATTTTTAGCTTCTATTTGAACAAATCTTCATGCTAGCAAGATATTGAGATCATGAAAGGATAGCGGAGGACACGCAAAGCACACCCGTTAATCCTGTTTACCTGTCCCGAACTGCCCTCTAAACCCTCTGTTGAATTTAGCTGCGGCCTACATGTGATGGGACGAGTAAAATAAACAAACAAACAAACAAGCAAAAATAAATATAAAAATGTGAGCTAAATAATTAGATTTGGTTGCTCTTAAAGGTGCCATAGAATGGAAAATTGAATTCACCTTGGCATAGTTGAATAATTAATAATTAATAATGAATAATGAATCGTAATGAATCGGGATCATTAATATGTACGGCCCCAATATTTGCATATGCCAGCCCATGTTCAAGGCATTACACAAGGGCAGCCAGTATTAACGTCTGGATCTGTGCACAGCTGAATCATCAGACTAGGTAAGCAAGCAAGAACAATAGCAAAAAATGGCAGATGGAGCAATAATAATTGACATGATCCATGATAACATGATATTTTTAGTGATATTTGTAAATTGTCTTTCTAAATGTTACGTTAGCATGTTGTTAATGTACTGTTAAATGTGGTTAAAGTTACCATCGTTTCTTACTGTATTCACGGAGACAAGAGAGCCGTCGCTATTTTCATTTTTAAACACTTGCAGTCTGTATAATTCATAAACACAACTTCATTCTTTATAAATCTCTCCATCAGTGTGTAATGTTAGCTTTAGCCACGGAGCACTATCAAACTCATTCAGAATCAAATGTAAACATCCAAATAAATATTATACTGCATGACGAACACTTTGTAAAGATCCATTTTGAGGGTTATATTAGCTGTGTGAACTTTGTTTATGCTGTTTAAGGCAGTCGCGAGCTCGGGGGCGGGGAGCGCGAGATTTAAAGGGGCCGCAGCCTGAATCGGTGCATATTTAATGATGCCCCAAAATAGGCAGTTAAAAAAATTAATAAAAAAAAATCTATGGGGTATTTTGAGCTGAAACTTCACAGACACATTCAGGGGACACCTTAGACTTATATTACATCTTGTGAAAGAACGTTCTAGGGCACCTTTAAGCCCAAAGTATACTCCATTTGATAGCATGCACGGGTGCCGGCGGTCGATGCATATGCTCTAGAAAGTTTCATCTTTGTCCAGTGATTTCTCCAGATGTTATGACTAATAAAAATGTCTTTGTACTCTTTTAAAATAAAGTTGTGGCTATCTCATAACCCCCTCACACAAGGGATTGTGTGTACATATAAAAAAGTAAATTATGTTGTTTTTATAATAAAAGAAGTACTTAAAGAATGGGCTAAAGGCTAGAATTTCTATGTACACAACCTGTTAAGCATAAGCTGGTTTTAAGTTGGTTTTTGGATGAATTTTTTTGGATGAGTTCCTGAGGTCAACAGCAAATCAAAAAGGTTTATGCTTAAACCAAAAAACTAACAAACAAGCATAAAATAAAACATAAAACAGCATAAAAGAAGGACTCACACATCATTACAGAAAATAAACAAACACACTCACACACTGCAGAATACACATCAATATATCATGCGTGTCAAACTGTGTGTGTCTCTACATGGGCTCAAGCAGACAAAAAGCCAGCCGTCCCACCGGCAGCTGGCCTCATGGGAGTTCTCCACGCCTGATGGAGGCTCTTTTGCAGCGAGAGGCCCTTCTAAACGGGCTGATTGTTCTACAGGGTGAGGCGGGCGGGTCGGACGGAGTTGAAGGTTAAGACAGGAATGTGCGTAATTATAGACTGAGGTTTACTGTACCGTTCCTCTGTGCTGGAGGAAGTCACGCACACGGCAGAGCGGGCGGGAGGGGGCAGCGGTCTGAAATCGGGACGAGTGGTGGGACGAGTTTTACGAGACGACCCCGAGACGCACAACAACACAACACACACCTCAGCCTTAAAGGAACAGCTCACCTAAACACATCTAATTACAATATTTCTGAAAAAATATAATGCAGTTTTGAAAAAAAAGAGCTTCAGGTTTCTGATGCTTGTGTGTAAGGCTCATCTATTCAAATATGCATAAAAAAAATATAATAAAAAACATAACATAGAAACACCACACACACAAAAAGGTAAAAAAATAATTATAAAAATACAATTTAAATAAAGAAAGAAAAAAATGTAAAAAATACAAACTAATAAAAATTAGATTAAAATAAATAAATAAAAATAAATACGTAAATAAAGAAAGAAAAATGTAAAAAATAACTAATATAAATTTGATTATAATAAATAAATAATAGATTAAAGTAAATAAATACATAAATAAACAAACAAATGAAAAATAATAAATAAAAAATGTAAAAATAAATGATAAAATAAGATTTAAATAAATAAAAATGAGATTATAATAAATAAATGAAAATTAAAAATTAAGTAAATAAATAACTAAAGAAAAATGAGATTAAAATAAATAATATATTAACGTAAATGAATACATAAATAAATAAAAAACTAGATTTGAATAAATAAATGATCAATTAAATTATGTAAAAATAAATAACTAAAATACATTTTCAAATAATATTTTGACAAATCTATTTATCTATGCATATATTTTTACTACTACTATTATTATTGTCTTAAAAATCTTAATTAAATTATTAAATTGAAATATAGTTGTTTATATATATTTTATGTTTAATAAATACAAAAAATATACTGAAAAATAATTGGTTTATTATTAAATTTATAAATATATCATTAATATTTAATAAAATAAAATAACTGTTTATTATTATTAATTGCTATTTTATAATAAATATTTGTATATTTATTAAATCATTAAAGAAATGTATTCCTAATAATGCTATTGCACTGTAAAATAAAAACTATAATTTTATAAAATAATAATAATTTTACAGAACAACATTAAAATAACAATACTAATATTCAGTGCTGTTTTCAGTTTGACTTTCTTAACCCAAAGAGTTTTCATTTTATCAGAAAACTGCAGGGAAACCTTCAGATAACAGGTTTATAAATGATTCTCATGACAAAACTGTCCTAACTTTCTGCCTTGTGTCTCCTGTCGAGTTTGACGTGAAGAATCAAACGTGGAGATGAGTTATGATGAACTGTCACCTGGCCAGAGCTGGAGCAGGTAATGAAGGACCTCGATGTGTTTCTTGAAGTGCAGAGCGCTGGCCAGCTCCTCCGAGTCGATGAAGACCCGGTTCCCGTGACACGACGCCTCCTGCCTCTGGCTGAGTAGAACCGGACCGAAACACACCGCCAGGTTCTGACAGGTCATCTTATTGACCTCGTGATGGGACGCCACGCGCTTCAGGTGATCCAGGAGCTTCCGCAGGGTCACCTGATGACACAAAACACACGCGTGAGAACGCGGACGACAGACGCTTCCGGCTTCTTCCAGAACGTTCCGGTACCTTCTCGACGTCCGGCAGAATCTCCAGCAGGCTGACGGCGTGGTCCGTGTCGGACGCCTCGTTCTCGCAGCCGCCGCTTCCCATCTGCAGCGGCCTCTTCGCCATGGAGTCCAGAACACACTCGTACAGCTGCTTCGTGATCAGAGGATGAGGAAGCTCCCGCAGGTAGTCCTTCAGCACGCCTGCACACACACAAACAAACACACCGCTCTGAGCAAATGTGAAAATACAGCAATAAAAAATACAAAAATAAGATTATAAATAAATCAAAATAAGATTAAAATGAATTAATACAAATATATTTGAATAAATAAATCAAAAAATGTTAAAAACAAAATAAAAATAAGATTAAAATGTAAAAAATAAATAAATAATAAAAATAAGATTAAAATGAATAATTTTTTTTTAAATAAATATAAATGTAATATTTAAATAACTAATAAGAATTAGATTTAAATAAATAAAAATTGATTAAAGAAAAACAAATACATAAATAAGCAAATAAATACATATGAAATAATGAAAAATGTAAAAATAAATGATAAAATAAAATTTAAATAAATAAAAATGTAAAATATAAATAACTAATAATAATTAGATTAAAATAATAAAAGTTAGATTATAACAAATAGATTAAATGAGTAAATAAATAATGAAATAAAAATTAGATTAAAGTAAATAAATCCATAAATAAACAAAGAAATGTATATTCATAAATAAAAATATAAATAAATGATAAAATAAGATTTAAATAAATAAAAAATAAATAAATAACTAATAAAAATTACATAAAAAATAGATTAAATAAAATAAATAGGTGAACAAATAAATAAATTAATAAAATTAATAAAAATTTGAATATAATAAATAAATAAAAATAGACTAAAAATATAAAATGAAAATAGCTTAACATAAATAAATACATAAACAAATACATAAATAACAAAATTACGTAAAAATAAGTAACTAACTAAATAAAATTAGATTAAAATAAATAATTAAAATAGATTAATGTAAATAAATACATAAATAAACAAACATAAATAACAAAAAATAGATTCAAATAAATAAATGATTAATTAAATAATGTAAAAATAAGTAACTAAATAAATAAAATTAGATTAAAATAAATAATTAAAAGAAAAATGTCAAACAAATAAATGAAAAAAAAAAAAAGATTAAAATAAAAAAAAATTTAAACAAATGAATAATACATATAATAGTAATAATACTATAATGAGTCAAAAATGTAAATGTATATGTAGATGTTTCTGTCATTTTAGGATGAGTGTCCGTCATATTTGAGGATCTGTGGCATCTGAAGGAACGAAAACCTGTTATAGAGTTTTTATATTTATCTGCTATTGGTCAGTCAAACGGACAGTCCCGCCCCTAAACTCACACCATTGGTCGAGACAGAAGCTGATCTGTCGGGCTGCTCAATAAAACCGAGTATATTTTTTCAGAAATTACTGTTATTATCAGCTGTAATATAAATGTTCATTTGTCACTCTAAACCTGACAGAGCTGGAGATGTGAAAGCACAGCGTAAGATCGCGGTGAGATTAAACAAACCGACAAATGAAAGATAATATCATCTGGAGTCGGTCATTACTCGTCTCTCCAGGGCTGTGATTGGCTGGATTCGTTCCCGCTCTGAAGGCCTGGGATCAGTGCGCCGGGAGCCAGAGGAAGCTCTATTGTTGTGCCGGTGTTTCAGCGGAGGAGCTGGAATTCAGCCCGGAATGTTGCGGTTAGAAACGAGATTCAGACGCAGGTTTCACACCTGAGCGGTCACACACACACACACACACACACACACACACACACACACACACACGCACACTCTTTCCATAGGTGTAATGATTTTTATACTGTACAAACTGTACATTCTCTCCTCTTACACTAACTCTACAATCACAGAATTTTACATTTTCAAAAAACATAATTCTGATTTATAAACTTCTTTCCTCATGGGACCAAAAAAACAACCAAAAAACAAAAAAACAAACAAACAAAAAAACTAATTAAATTAGATTTAAAGATTAAAGAAAATAAATATATGAATAAATAAATGAAACTGTAAAAAAGTAATAACTAATAAAAATTAGATAAAAATAGATTAAAGAAAAAAAAATATATGAAAAAATAAATAAACAAATAAATGAAAATGTAAAAAATAAATAACTAATAAAAATGAGATTAAACTAAATAAATGAAAATAGATTAATGTAAATAAATAAACAAACAAACAAATAAATAAAAAAATATTCAAATAAAAAATAATTAATTAAATTATGTAGAAATAAATAACTAAATAAATGAAATTTGATTAAAATAAATAATTAAAATAGATTAATATAAATAAATACATACATAAACAAACAAACAAATAAAAAATAGATTCAAATAAATAAAGGATTAATTAAATGATGTAAAAATAAATAACTAACTAAATTAAATTAGATTAAAATAAATACATTAAAATAGATTAATGTAAATAAATACATAAATAAACAAACAAATAAATAACAAAAAATAGATTCAAATAAATAAATGATTAATTAAATGATGTAAAAATAAATAAATAACTAAATTAAATTAGATTAAAATAAATAATTAAAATAAGAACAATGCCAATAAATAAATAAATAAAATAAGATTAAAATAAATAAAATTAAAATATGTAAAAATTAAAATATGTAAATAAATATTTGGGATATTTTGATTATAAATATTTGCGTTTTTCCACAGGCCAATTAACAGACTGTAAATAGAAGCGCTAATTCAGTCAGACGTGACCTCTGACCTAGGAAGTGTATGTGACAGCAGCAGCATGTCATGAGCAGCACACACACACACACACACACACACACACACACACACGGTCGTGACCTGGAGTCGTTTAAAGCTCTTGAGGTCATCAGGAACAGCGCCTCGATCTGTCGGTGTCGTTGTGGTTCAGTTCATCTCAGCTGTGTGAGTTTATATAAATATATATATAAATACTGAATAATGTTGATAAATGTGGGCAGCTCTATATCAGCAGACTGATTGGCTGGCTGGCGGCCAGATGCATGATGGGACTTTGAGCCACACATTGGTTTAAAAGGCCAAAATTGGCTAATAAACACCACCTGCTCATACAAAACTACAACTTCACACACACACACTGAACTCTGACGCTTCAGTGATTCAACAGCTCATGATTTCTGTCAATATATCACAGGATAAAGATCTGAATATATAGAATCTTTGTGTCGACCTCTGACCTCTGGTTGATCTGAAAAAAGCAGAATGCTCCAAAAATAGGCACAGATGTTCGGATGCCGTACCTGTGATGACGTTGATATCGGGGTAGTTGTTCTCGGAGAGCTCGACGGCGTGACTGTCCCTCTCGAACGCTTCCCGCAGCTCCTTCTTCACCGCAGCCGAACCGCAGAGACGATACAGACCCACCACCTGTCAATCAAACACACACAACCTTTACACAACTTCACAACAACGTTACTAATCTGTGTTAGTGTTTGACTTAAGCCTTCATTGTTGTAGATGTAAAATCTTGCACGCAACTCCTTATTATCCACTTCTTCATGAACATTTCCTGTTTGCTGCAGGAATGGAAAGTTCCGGAGTCTTAACCTGTCTGGATTGGGAGCAGCTCACACCTGGAGTCAACAAGTGCTCAGTGTGTGTGTGAAAAACAACTGAACAACCCTTCCTGTGACACACACACACACACACTCATTCAGAATGAGTTCTGCTGTGGGCGGAGTTAAGATCAGAGGGAGCCAATGAGATTACTAGAACACTAACAACTAAAACCACACAACCTGCCTAATGTATACTACACTAAATATACTATAATGTAGTATTTATACGATATTAAACATTTTTAAATTAAACAGAGTTTTTTTAAGAGAATACCTGGATTTCGATTCCAATATTAATCACGCAGCGAGGTCATGTGACAAGATTAACACACTACTATTTTAAACATTCATAAATGCACAAATTAATGCATGAATTAATGCATTAATAAATAAATAAATGCAAAAATGCATGAATAAATAATGCAAAAAATAAATGCAAGAATAAAAAATGCATTAATAAATAATGCATAGATAAATAAATGCATAAATAAATGCATGAATAAATAATGCATAGATAAATAAATGCATGAATAAATAATGCATAGATAAATGAATGCACAAATAAATGCATGAATAAAAAATGCATAAATAAATAATGCATAGATAAATAAATGCATGAATAAATAATGCATAGATAAATACATGAATATAAAAAATGCGAGAATAAATAATGCATAGATAAATGAATGCACAAATAAATGCATAAATAAAAAATGCATAAATAAATACATGAATAAAAAAAAATGCGAGAATAAATAATGCATAGATAAATAAATGCATAAATAAATGCATGAATATAAAAAATGTGAGAATAAATAATGCATAGATAAATAAATGCATAAATTAATGCATGAATAAAAAAAAGCATTAATAAATGCAAGAATAATTAATGCATAAATGCATGAATAAAAACATTAATAAATAAATGCATGATTAAATAAATGCTTGAATAAATTGATAAATAAATAAATGCATAAATAATTATATAAATAAATAAATAATTAAATATTGAGAATATACTTCACAGAATTCAGCAGGCATTAAACTAGTATTGTATTTCAATCACAGTCCAGCACATTCCGCAGTGATTTAGCAGCACAGGCTCCAATAAACAGAAGAAATTCCCTACAATGTGAAACAGCAGCTTGATTCAGACCCGCGGTGTGTGTGTGTGTGTGTGTGTGTGATGGTGTGTGTGTGTGTGAGAAACTCTAAAACTGTCACCCAGAGGAAATAATAGCTTGACCACAGTCCTGTTAAAAACAGCTGAGGAGTTTCCTGAATCCACCAAAACCTTCCTCTTTTCTTCCCCTAGTTAAGAACACATCCTGATTCTGGGTTAGCCTTCATTTTTAGCTTCGCCATGTGACCACAGATTCCATGCGACCGCTAACGTGACATGCATCAAACCAAAGGAGGAATTTTTCATTTGGGCAGGAGCCAAACGTCCCCACACGGACTCTCCGCTTAGTTTCCGGAACTGCTCTTTAATAGGTCAAACTTTAGAGGTCACATGCTAATTCATAAAAATAACACAGTTCGAAATGAGAAATAATTTAGCACGAGTAAAAGAGACAAAATGTTCCATTTTTAGATGAACTATTCCTTTAAACAGGCAAGAAGGGCTGGGGAAAAACCCTCCCGGCACACAGCTAATCATTTACCCGCACAAACACACACTGAGTGGATGTTTCCCGCGGCCATAGTTCATAAGAAACATTCCTTTAGTATACGTGACCTTCGAATGTTGTGTATCTGAAGCCCGAAAGAGCGGCTTTCTTAAGACAAACTATAAAAGCTTTAGTAAAGAACCCCACACAGTGATCAGCTGCGCTTTGACCTTAAAACAAGCTCTTACCAAGAACACTACAGTAACGCCAATTCAGTGAACTAAACCACAGTAACCACTACATGCTATATACTTCATATTAGCTTTTAAAAAGCAGTAAACTCAATGTGTCTCAAACTGTAGTGTGCTACATTGCTGTCACATGACCAAGCATATTTACATTAGCAAGAAACATCCAATTATCATCTTAGAAATAAATGCAATAATTACACATTTGTGGTACCCGTGATACCACAGAAATACCGCAGATTAGAGCTTGTGAAGCTGTAGGGTACTTAAATACTGCACAGTATAGTGCAAAAAATAAGGAAAAATCTGAAAAATAGTATGCAATAACCAACGCTTTAAACTAGTATGCTGCACTTGTCACATGACCTCACTAGTCTGCATGAATCCAGAAACAATCTTGTTGATTTTGGTTACAAATGTAGTTGTTATTTAAATACTGCATACTAACTTAAAATAGCATGTGACTTTTTTTTTTTAACCCGTATTAGGTTACACAGTTGTCACATGACCTTGCTAGGTTGCATCATCTAAAAAAAATGACATATCAGTGCAACCTGAAAGCAGCGCAAGAAAAACATGCTAAGTTTGATATGCAGATCCATGGGATTTAGCAGTAGATTTAGCATTCGGAGGGTCAACTGAGGTAAAAACAGCAACTTTAAAGCCTTCCCAAAGGATCTACACCAAACTCTTTCTCAGCTGGTCCAGAATCAGATTGTCTACGTGTGTGTATTAGGGTAAATCTGGCTACATCTGATCTGAGAACAGCAGACAAGAGTTGTTTAATGGGTTGACAGCAGACACACTCGGTGGGATGAATGGACGAGAACAGCATTAAACTCTGGGTGACACTGTAACAGAGACAGATTGTGTGTGTGTGTGTGTATAACGGAGATGAATGGCTAGAACTTTGGCAATATGCCTGTGCACACAAACCACGGAGAGGCCTTGCTAAGCTTGTTTGTGTGAGTGTGTAATGTCCCCGGACAAGGACTTTAGAACGGTTGGCAAGCTCACTTTAACCGAAGCCTAACAAATGACAGAAGACACTCATACACTTCAAGGCAAAGTGCGTAATTTCTGGGCTCAATTCTGATTTATTGCTCAGATCAGGCTGGTCACAGTATTTTTTTATAGTGTGAACTGGTCATGATCCTGAACTGACCCGCATGTGCAAAAGATAAACAAAGATTTAGCCACAGCCATATCACACTGTAACCCACAAACGAGGGTCAATCCAATGCTGGATTTGCACAAAAGATGAACATGACGGCACATGCTAGTGGATGAGTTGAATCAACTCCACAGCAACTACATCAATTTATCCACTAACCATTCAGAAACGTCCAGTTTCATTCTAAAAGTTGTAACTTCTTCCTGAGTCTCTCCATCAGTGTCGACTCCGGTTTGAACAATGTAAGGCCAGCTTTCCAGCTTTGTTGTTGTTGAGCTGTTAAAGCTCCGCCCTCTTCTGGAAAGGGGACGGGAGCAGCAGCTCATTTGCATTTAAAGGGACACACACAAAAACGCCGTGTTTTTGCTCACACCCAAATAGGGTCAAATTTGACAAGCTATAATAAATGATCTGTGGGGGATTTTGAGCTGAAACTTCACAGACACATTCTGGAGGGGCATTACAGGTCCCCTTTAAACAAAGATTTAGCCACTGCCATATCACCCTGTCGCCCAAGACTGGATGCCCACTGAAGCCAAGCAGGGATGAGAGATGGATGGGAGACCTCCTGGGAAAACCAGGTTGCTGCTGGAAGAGGTGTTAGTGAGGTCAGCAGGGGGTGCTAATCCTGTGGTCTGTGTGGGTCCTAATGCCCCAGTATAGTTATGGGGACAGTATACAGTAACAAGCACCGTCCTTCGGATGAGACATTAAACCGAGGTCCCGAGGTCATTAAATTTCCCAAGGCACTTTTAGTAAAAGAGCAGGGATGTAACCCCAGTGTCCTCGCCTCTATTGGCCCTTATCAATCATGGCCTCCGAATAATCCCCATCCATTGAACTGACTCTATCACTCTCTCCTCTCCACCTTTAGCTAGTGTGTGGACTGGCACCATTGTACTGTGGCTGCTGTTGCATCATCCTGCACACTGGTGGTGGTTGAGGACCTCGATTGTGAAGCACTTTGGGTGTACAGTAGTACATAGTAAATGTAAAGGTATGCAGCATGCTTTTGTACAGAATTAAACACAGAGGCACTGAAGTAAGTGTTTACACATTCATTTATAAGGTAAAGTGCTGCATAAGCCAGGCAAACTGGTGTGCATGTGATAAGAAGGACACAGACAAGGACGAGGAAAAAAAGAGAGCAAATTTTATAGTTTTGCTTGTATAGAGTTTTCAACATAAGACCTCAGTGTCCCTCCATTGACTACCTTGGCAGCTGTCTTCCATATTAATATGGAATATCAGATATGGGACATTTCGCCTGCAGTCTGAATGCAGCCATGGAGATACAAGAGTGCATAATTTCTGGGCAACTACTGGGACCAAATGAAATTGCAAAACTCCACAAACATTTCTACTGCTCTTTCTGACCCATCACTGGCAGTTCTAAACTCTTCTAAGACTCTTTTGAAGGTGCCACAGTGAAAGTTAATGTATCAATGGCTTATTTACAGTTACAGATTAAACTGGATTAGAAGAAATCTTTGTCTTATGCAATTTGGCATCAAAAGAAGAGATTTGGAGATTTGGTTTGGAACTGCATGCAAATCAAAGAGCCATAAAGATCTGCTCCTCTCACCTGACAACCCCTCCTCTCGATCTCAGAGATGCACTTCTCGATGAGCAGTGGAACCATCAATCCAGATGCTTCCCGTTCCACCACGCGCCGAGCCTCTACGCCGAACACCTGCGTTTCGTGATCCCCCGCTGGGCCATCAAGAGAGTTCTGCCTCTGCTCCATGAGACTCAGCTTCACGTAGATCATCCCACGCGGTTCCAGGCGGACCGCAAGCTGGTGTGTCTTACTCACACGAAACAAGGCTGGGAGAACCACGGTTCCATGGCAGCACACCCGGTTCCGTCGTGGCGTGGATTCCCAACTGAAGACGACAAGTTTGAGGTGCTGAGCGTTCTCCAACTCGATGTTAAAGGTGTGGTCCATGTCCAGAAAGGCTGTGCGACAGGTCAGCAAGGCCGTACGAGCTTTGTTGACAGAGTCCACCTGGATGGCACAGTAGATGTTGCGGGAATCAACCCGTGGTGGCTTCAGGTCCTCCGCACCATAGAAGTGCAGACTCATTAGTCCCGAGATGTACGTTAGGCACTTTGGCTGCTCGGAGAAACTGTACGAACGGAAGGCATCGATATCCAGCTCTGTGCCAGGAAGCTTTGGACTTCCACCATTCCCATTGGGATCCCTGTCTCGGGGTTTACCGTTCTTTCTTTCCGAGTTGCCGTGCTTGCCCGACTTGGCCACAAGTTCAGGAGAGTCTCCGTCACTTAGGTAACCTCCCTTACTGGCCGATTTGGGAATGCCGGCGCTGTTGCTCCTTCTCTTATCAAAGTTGTGCTGAGTAGAAACACTGCTGTCCAGATGGTACCGCCAAATCACATTCCCACTCGCCAATGCAGTCGTCACACCTGACGGTGACAGTCTGGGCTGGGACTGGCCCAGCTCTGCCATCCCATTGGCTCTAGGTGAGTGAGCCCTGGGTTCTGATTGGCTGTTGCTGATGGGCACATTGCTGGGAGGGTTCCCTTTAACGCTAAGCTTCCGACTAAGATCAGGCAGTTTCTTCATCTTCATAGAAAGTTTTCGGACAGTCCGTGGTGACTTGATTTTATCGGGAAAAGACCAGTTGATAGATGTACTCCTTTTAGCTGGGTTTGGACTAGAAGAAGGAGAAAGTCCACCAGTGGACTGCTCTGAAGGATCTGTGGGAAGAACAAGGTGGATTTAATTAGTAAATTTCCCTGAAAAACTGACCCCCAGGTCTTGTGGATGTGCGATTTAAGTGATTTACGTTGGAAAGGTCACACGTGACGTAGGCGGAAGTACCGACCCAGTGTCTACAAAGAGACTGTGCAAAGACTGAGTCAAATGCCCTTTACAAAAAAAGGTAAAACAACGATGTTGGACGATTTTGAAGAGAAAAATTAGTTTTCCGGTACTTCCGCCTACATCATGTGTGAACGTGATTACGTAATGCGTGAAGTCGTGGATGCGCATCACAGAGCAGTGCAAGACGAGCATTTCTGGTTAAAAAGTATATACATTTTTATTTCTTTTTAGAAAATGACCGATGGTTTCTCTAGATAAGACTCTTATTCCTCGTCTGGGATCATGTAGAGCTCTTTGAAGCTGCACTGAAACTGACATTTGGACCTTCAACCCGTTGAACCCCAGTGAAGTCCACATTAATTTCTTTCCGACTGAAGACAGAAAGACATGAACATCTTAGATGACGTGGGGGTGAGTAAATGATCAGGAAATGTTAATTCTGGAGTGAACTAACCCTTTCAGCAGCACATATTATCGCATCTTACATCTTCAGTAATTCAATGACTTATCATCAATTATTCCTTACTTAACCAAGACCCTTGTTGTGTGCCTGAAACTAAGCTAGCCCACTTGACCCATTATCCATAACTCCTTCCTATTCCTTCTGACCTGTTCACTCCTGTTTAGTCCACAGGATTCCCCCTTTGCTCTACACACATAATAACTACATATATCCCAAAAAGTCCCTTTCCAGCTCAACCACACACATCAAAAACACGGAACATCTGTGGAACATTCCAGAGCGGAACATTTAACCAGACCTTCCATTGGCCGAGAGCGTTGTGGTTAAATCGCTCCATCACCCTCAGCATAATTTGCTCTTGCTCTCTCGATTAGTAGATTCCTTTTTATGAGAGACTTCTGGATCTGGGATGCAGTTATCTCCGCAGCATGTTACCGCAGTCATTGTGCAAAAGCTGACAAATCAGATTTCTATTAAAGTTGTACATGCAACCAAGATCGGCCTCTTTTCCTCTCTTTCTCTCATGTTCGTCTGCTTTACTACAACAGCGGCTCTGTTGCCGTAGTCCAGGGCCTCCTTCAACACCCGCCGTTTGATCTGGTACTTACCCGCCCAGATAAAACAAAGACCCGATTCTGTTAAAGAGAGAGAGAGACATGCCAGTGTGAAGAGACCAAAGCAAGGAGAAAGACTCTATTTTGAAAGAGACTGATGCGGCGGAGATGGGACGGGGTTCACTCTTTGGGGTTGGGGTTATGGAAAAAAAAATCAACGTCTACTTAAAGGGACAGATCACCCAAATATGAAGATTTTGTCATCATTTACTCCCCCCTTTGTTGGTCTTATACATACAGGTACACCTTTCTATCATAACTGAGTCACAATGAAGTCCGTTAAAACAGGCAACTTATATTCATCTAGTTTCTTATTGTTGACATTTACCATTGCATGTTATTCTGAAGAAAACTCTTGCCTCAAAATATTTACAGTAGAAGTATCAAAATATGACTTTTTCTGCCTCTGGAACGACATTTCTTTCTGCTGATGTAAGCAAGGCCATGTGGGAGGAGTGCAATAATGCTGACCAATAATATCTTAGCCCACTTTTCACAATCCAATCAAATGCCACCAATTAAACATAACAGTAGTCTATGTGAACTGAATGAAAGAGATTTGGGATTCATACAGGTTTGGAACGACACACTGCAAAAAAATGCTGTTCTTACTTAGTTTTTGTCTTGTTTCTGGTCAAAATACCTTAAAGTAAAAATTATTTCTTGTTTTCAGAAAAAATAAGTCAAAATTAAGTGAGTTTTTCCTTAAAACAAGCAAATCTGCCAGTGGGGTGAGTAAAGTAATCTTATATCAAACCAAAAATAAGATATATAATCTTGTTTTCAGTTTGGATTAAGATTATTTTGCTTGTTTTAAGGAAAAACTCACTTAATTTTGACTTATTTTTCCTAAAAACAAGAAAATAATTTTTACTTATCAAGAAAATGCTTCTTGATCTAAGAATTTTTATATATTTGGACTGGAAACAAGACAAAAATTCTAAGAACAGCATTTATTGCAGTGCATGATGACAGAAAATTCATTTTTGAGTGAACTATCCCTTTAACAAAGACTTATACTTTATCATCAAGCTCTTTCTTTATTTAAAAAGAGCTAATTTGGGGGCTGCACTATTAATTGTAATAGTGATTTCTGTCGATTAAAGGGTTAGTTCACCCAAAAATGAACATTTCTTACATTAATTACTCACCCTCATGTCGTTCCACACCCGTAAGACCTTCATTCATCTTCAGAACACAAATTAAGATATTTTTGATGAAATCCGATAGCTCCGTGAGGCTTGCAAGATAGCTAACACTTTCAGATGCACAGAAAGCTACTAAAGACATATTTAAATCAGTTCATGTGACTACAGTGGTTCAATATTAATATTCTAAAGTGGCAAGAATACTTTTGTGCGACAAATTTTTTTCAACAATATCTAGTGATGGGCGATTTCAAAACACTGCTTCATGAAGCTTTATGAATCATTTGTATTGAATCAGTGGTTCAGAGCGTGAATCAAACTGCCAAAGTCACGCCACCCAGTGGTGAACCATTGAAATTTCGAAACGCTTATGACATAACGAAGCCTCGTTTACTGAAATCACGTGACTTTGGCGCTCCGAACCACTGATTCGAAACAAAAGCTTCGAAGCTTCATGAAGCAGTGTTTTGAAATCGTCCATCACTAGATATTGTTGAATAAAGTCGTTATTTTGTTTTTTGGCGCACAAAAAGTATTCTCGTCGCTTTATAATATTAAGGTTGAACCACTGTACTCACATGAACTGATTTTGAACCATCGGATTTCATCAAAAATATCTTAATTTGTGTTCTGAAGATGAACAAAAGACATGGGGGTGAATAATTAATGACAGAATTTTCATTTTTGGATGAACTAACCCTTTAAGCATGCGCATCTGCTGGTTATTTATCCTGAAAACTTTTTTCATTTTACATTTTAACCAGTTTTCATGATGTAAAGAGTGTGTTAATCACATTTCTGTTAACATACTGTAACTTTCAAAACTGTTTTGCATATACAATGTGTACATGAAAGAGTTGCTAAAGCTCATGACTGTGTGTGTGTGTGCGATTATTTAGTGTTTTTGATTAAGACAGGTGGTCAGTGGGTCGATCTGGTCACTCGTCACACTAATTATAGAGTGTCAGAAGACATTTTACATCTTAAAACTGTCACACACACACACTAACCGAAGTATTTATCTGAGACAGTGAAGTCTGATGTCATGGACTGTGTGTTGAACTGATCCCAGATCTGCTCTCTCTCTCTAAATGATTCAAAAGCTTCATTTAGAGTCTCAGAACAAAGCTCAATTACACACAGCAGGGTTCGGCTCACTTCATTAATACTTTAAGGCTCTCGTTTAATTCATGAGTGTGAATTTGAATTGAACGGCTCACGGCCCACAGGATGCTGAATAGTAAAGACAGGAAGAGGAATTTACTGAATTACAATTGAACAAAACTCAAACAGAGTCACACAATGGAGGAACGTCATGAGCCGACAATATAAATAATTCATCGTAAATTTGTACGGCTTTAAGTCCTGAGAATCACACACACACACACACACACACACACACACACACACACAGGTCTGGGGTCGACTGCTGCCTTTTGCAATGCCACACTCAGATCCAGTTACCTGCCACCCACAGGATTATGGGTAATATTACCTTCTCCATGTCATCACTAATGTAAAAGTAGAGAGCGCTCAATCTGAGTGTGTGTGTGTGTGTGTGTGTGTGTGTGTGTGTGCCACTCGTGTTTCAGAGGGTGATGGGACACACATGAGCTAAAGTCAACAACACATGAGGAAAGATCCGGAGTGGAACACACCACTGCATTCAGAACAGAGCCTCACACACACACACACACACACACACACACAAAATGTAATCAGTACCATATATATATAATTACAGTTTAACATTATCATGTGATCTAATGTCACTCATCACACGGCGCTGGTCAGAACGAGACATCAGCTCAGGACGGCCTGACGCGCGTCTTTAATGTGCATGACTGCATTAGTGAATAATGTCACACATTCATACAGCGCTAAATATAGAGCTGAGAGAGTCCGAGATGAGAGATGATATCAGTGATCCTTCAGCCGATTCGTCCGAACAAACACACATTAACAACTCGCAAACGCTGTGATTTAATTAAATAAATGTGTGTGTGTTTCATATGTGTGTTCATTCTCACAAGATACAAATGCATTTAAAAACACAACATGTGGAAAACCATCTTCACAAACTTGTACTGAGAAGCATTTATAGACGGTTTTCTGACGTTTAATGTTTCAAAATGAAAATTCAAATCTATATTCTATAATAAGGCCATTAAGGTCATAAGTATTAGTACTGTCCTGTAAAATTATTATTATTCATAAATACTCTTCTTAAAATATTTGTTTCACAGTGAAATGTTACAATAGTAACATTACTTTTTATATTTAATATCTGTATTTAGTAACAATAATAATTGAATAATAACAATAGTAATTATTATTATAATATTATAATAAATGAATTACATTTTAAGTTTAATACTTTTATTATTTATTAATAATAATAACAATAATTATTTTTATATTTTATATTACAATAATTTAATTACTACACTGATATATCTTAATTCATTTAGTATTTTTATTTAGTAGTAATAATAATCAACATCATCACACACACTTCTCACACATACTACTACTATATATTATTATTATTATTTGTATTAAAATAATTATATATTACAATAGTAATATTTCTTAATCTTATTCTTAATTCTATTATTATTATATTATATACAAAAAATACTCTATTATATTGCTTTTCTTAAATATTTATTTTACAGTGAAATGTTACAATTTTTTTTATTGAGTAATAATAATAGTATTATAATAATAGCAATCATTATTATTATTATTATTATATTACAATAATTGAACTACAACAGTACTATTTCTTATTTTGTTTAATATTTTTATTTAGTAGTAGTAATCATCATCATCACTACTAATAATAATTACAATTATTATTATTATTATATTTTGCATTGATTAATAATACAAAAAATAATAATATAAAGTAATAAATAATTAAATATTAAAATATTAATATTTTTCATGGTGTTTAATATTTTTATTTAGTAATCATAATCATATTATAATAATAATATTTTTTATTTCAAAATGCATTTTATCATAAAAATCACAATTTCTCCAAAAACACATACGCACAACTTCTGCTCCACAAAACAAGACAACTTATAATTTTCCGAACAGGTTTTGTTTTTCCCGTTGAGCGTAATCCAGTATCCTGAACATGTGTCGTATCTCAGACAGAGAAGCGAAGAGAGCGAAGTGTGAACAGACGAGTGCGGCCTGACGACAGGTGTTCATTAAAGCCACAGGTACGTCCTAAACACACTCGCGCGGCAGACCACACACAGACGAGTGTTCAGCGGCGCTGGTTCAGGAGTATTTTTCCCACAAATGTCTTTAAAATGTTTAAAATCACAACATTTGAAGCAAAAAAAAGTACTTGAAAGGTACAACAGCTTTAGTGAGGGAAAGAACTACAATCCCATGATGCATTGCAAATTACATAATCAAAACGAAAATCAAAAACAATGGTGAAATGTACTACTCATTTAAAGTTGTCGATTATATCAATTGAATTTTAGTTTATTGCAAAATATGAATATGTATATCATTCATGGGAGTGGGCGGAGCTCTTTTAGCAGGATTTGCTTGCCGAGACTCTAATTGGTGGAATTTTTCTGCATCATGGGTAATGTAGTTTTTACACAACAAATTCAAAATATGATTATTTTTAAAATAACTTGAAATATTGTGAGCAGATGGCTTCAACAAAAGCATAAACTGTCAAAATTGTTAAAACTATGGATTTACCTGTCGCTCTGACGGCGAGGTTCTCCTCCTGCGTCTTGCACGTGAGCATCTGTCTTTCGCTGGGATGCGAGACGGCCCCGTCGCCGTCGCTCACCGGACTCGTTCGTGACACCCTGATGGCGGGAACGCAGTCGGCCTCGTCATCCTCCGGAATGGGGTTGTACCAAATCTCCCCTTCGTCGTCGGCGTCGTTCTCCTCGGCCGGGTCGGCTCGGCGGGGCGAAACTCGACCGGGTTTGAGGCCGGCGGCGGGCAGCGGGAGGCGGCGAGGACGCGCCGGCGCTTCTGCGTGATCCTCCTCCGCTGCAGGGGGCGCTGTGACGTCCTCGGCGTGAGGGAACGGCCAAGCGGCGCTCTGCTGGAGCCAGTTGCGTTTTTTGGAGACGGTGATGTGGTTGAACGGGGCCTGACGTGCGAAGAGTTCTCGCTGATGTACGCCAGACGAGCCGGCGACACACTCCATCGGCGCTACGAAAAGAAACGCAGAACGTCACAAAAGAAACTTACGAAAATATGTTTTCCCAAATTAATTTATGGTATCTTCTTTGATTAGCATATCATGCAAGTACATCCAGTTAGAACAATAGGTGCATTCACGCCATGTCGTAATTACCAGATTTCAATTCGTAAAAAGCGCAATCTTTGTCGAACTCGTAATTACAACTTTTTCTGAGAGCTCCTACTTGTACCACATGACTGCTGCAGGTTCATTTATAGGTTGATAGTGTTGTTATAGAAACTAATAATTCAAGGTCTGAGTAAAATGCCACATCTTGAAATTACGGTAATTACGACATAATATGAACACAGCAAAACATGAGGCAAAAATCTGCAATTACTGCTGCCGCAAAACATCATAAATGCATTTTTGACCGATTTAACGCATTCTAAATGAATAAAAGCATTATTTTCTTTTAAAAAGTTTTGAACGGTTTCGTATACAAGATAAACTGTGAATAAAATCTTCTTAAATAACATTTCTTTTCTGATTTTCCTCAAGTATTCTGCCACCATATTCTTAAAAATTAATGGCAATTTAATAAATAAAAAGAAATATACATCTACATACAAATATATATTTGGAAAAAAGAAAAAGAAAATTAATGTCAATATTTAAAATCCCATATATATATATATATATATATATATATATATATATATATATATATATATATATATATATATATATTTTAAGATGACAAAAGCACAACCAAATTACTAAAAATTAACTATAAAACTAGAAATATAAAAATGCTACTTCAAAATATCGATTAAAAACTATAATAGTATATAAATAATGCTAAAATAAGTTTAAAAGTTATTTTTCCTTTTAAAAAAATACCTTTTTCATATTTATTTTGACAACTTAAAAAAGGGATAATTTTACAGTTGAAAATGTAAAACTGAACATATAAAAATTAAAAGCTACTTCAAAATATCAATAAATCTGTAATAGTCTACAGACAATGCAAACATAAGTTTACAAACTATTTTTCTATTTTTAAATATATTTTTTTCATATTTAATTTGACAAATAAAAATGATTTATAAAAGTGAAACTATAAAAAACTACTTCAAAATCTCAATAAAAACTATAATAGTGTATAATTAATACAAAAAATAAGTTTAAAAGTCATTTTTCTATTTAAAAAAATATTTTTCATATTTAATTTGACACAAATTATTTTTTATGTATTTTAGTTCAACTATAAAACTATTCCATTTTTATTAGTCAAACTAAATATGAAAAAAAAAAATAACTTGTAAACTTAGTATGGATTTACTGATATATTGAAGTAGTTATTTTTTATATTTTGAGTAAATATAAAACTGAAAATATAAAAATATAAGATACTTCAAAACCATAATAGTATATACATAATCCTAAAATTACACTGTTATTTCTCTATATAAAAAAACAAATTGTGATATATGTACAGTTTGTGCAGATATGATGTGTACTTTAGTGCTGATCATTCAGCCAACAATACACTGAAAATAAGTTTTTCCTGAAAAACCTTCAGTGGATGAAAAATCCGTAAAAAAGCTTGAGAACCAGACATCACGAGTGTAAATTTTAAATACTTAAATCTGCCAACACTGAATTCTGTCAACATTTAGGAGAACATAATGTTGCTTAGAAAAGTGCCTTTAAAGCCTTCTCTGACTTTCTGAACCACAAGAAACAGAGTAGAAGCGCTTTATAGAGCTGTGGATTACAGCCTGCCGTTTCCTGCCGCTCAGACACTTTCACACGAAACAATGCAATCCCACAATGCAACAGCAGTATGCTATTATGCCAAGATCAGAAACGCTGGCGAACACGGCGTCCAGTGCTTCGGTCAGTGTGTGTTTTGAGAGGTCAGAAGGAGACCTGAAAATAAAACTCAGAACGCTTCATTACAGTCGGCGTTCTGTCGACGCGCCAGAGGATTCCAGGCTGCGGAGGCCGACGTTCCCCCCACGGGAATTCTGGGACACGGGAATGATCGGCAGCCTGAGAAGCTGGGAACCAGCGTTCTGCAAATCTGATGTTCCTGTTCCTGAAGTTCAACGAAATTCAAATGTTTGATTTTGGTACTTATGCGGTTTTATGCAGTTCTTTTTATAGCGAGAAACGAGATACATTTCTAGTTTAAACATCTTCAGATATTCCTCTTTAAATGCATTAAGAATGAGAATCTAGAAGGATATTAAGATATCTTGAATATTTTTAGAGTTCCAGGCATGCAATATTTATGGCATTCAGACAGGTTTGTTCTATGCAAATGAGATGACAGAAAAACACGAGATGCATTTCTAGTTTCAACATGATTTGTTCCTCTTTAAAAGACAAAAGTATCAGTTGTATGCAAAGTGACCCACATTTGGTTTTTGACCACTGAAAATGTGTGCAATTTACAAATTTACTCATGGAGCCGCTTTAAGATCTCCATATCTCTTGAACCATCGAGAGCATTTAAAATGAAGATACCAAAAGAAAAGTTTGTTAAGAACCAGAATCTAGAAGGATATTAAGATATCTTTAACACTTCTTGAGTTACAGGCATGCAAACTTGAGGGAAAAAAAGCACAAATATGGCTTTTTGCCATTTCTGAGCTCCAGAATGGTATGATCATACGTGTGTGGAGGGACGTGATTTATGGACGCATTAGCAGCGAGATCAAGTCTTGCTGTGACACGCTGCAGTAAAGACTGTTGTGATATGCATTATCCCCTCCGCTGATGACACGTTCCTCTTTCTTTAAAGACGGCAGGTCAGATCGCAAACATTCCTAGACGATTTCACTCGTAAAGCCTGTCAGTATGTCATTACAGACGCTCAACTGTTCCCTCGTGTTATTACAGCTGAAGCGTTTACCAACAACTACAGCATGTGATGCGGGACTTATGTAAGGTGGATTTGAACGCTCTCACTAAGCTCTTTAACGGATCTTTCCTGCTCGGCTGATTCTCCTCTAAAGACGCACGGAGACCCGGAGAACAAGGCAGCGGAAAAAGGAAAACAAGGTGTTGAATCTCTGAAATGTGCTCAAACAGGCCTCGAGTTTAAACTCACGTTCTCACATTCATTCATTCTGTCAGCGTTAATCTTGAGGTGTAAATTAAACTTTACTGTCCGCAATCATTTGTAATTCACACCATCGCACCGTTCAGAGGGAACAACGCGACAGCTGCGGCTATTTTCTGCTCAGCATCCGCAGTCAAAGAATTAACCCTTTCCTTGCCGTTGACTGAATTTTCCTGCAATCCTGCTTTTTCATTGTTTTAGATCTTCTGAAAGAGTACAGAATCTCCTGATCAAAACACAGGCGAAGAAGAAGCAGAAACAGGCAATAGAAGCATTGCTGACGCACATAAATGATACGATCATCAAACAGCATATCAATCAAAACTGCGTAACGTTACTGAATGAAAAGGGTTAATGACTGTGAAGCTTTAGGGGTGTTGATGGACTCGATCTACTCCATCTGTGTTTTGATCATCCCATCCGGATGAAGACTTTGACTAAAATGCGATTTTTTTCAGGCTGCCCATCAAGGCTTTGCCAAGCCAACATCACAGTTTGATTTCAAAATTTATTTTCTAGTTCAAAATGTTGCTTTTTAATGAAATTTACCCGCATTTAAGTGTTGATAAAAAAGAACGCATGAAGCTCAAATAAAATGGTTCAGATATTCATACAACAAAATATTCTGGGAGCCATTAAAATTTTGTGAAAATCATCAAAAAAAAAAAAAATGCTGGCAGGGAAAGAGTTAACTTATGACCATTCATATTTATAAAACATCTATTCAGCAACTTAAAGGAATATTTTTACACTAAAAATGCAATTTCTGTCATCATTTAATCGCTTTCATGTCATTCCACGAAAAAAAAAGACATGAACACACACCAAAAAAGATATTTTGAAGAACGTCGGGAACCAAACAACACTGGACCCCATTGACTTCCACTGTATGGAGACAGACATTTTTCAAAATATCTTATTTTGTAAATGATGACTGACTTTACATTTTTGGGTAAAATTTACCTTTGGATTTCAAGGAAAAAATACAATATTACTTTAAATAGGACCTATTATGCTTTTTTCTAAACAATTCCCGCCCAGAATAAAGGGGCGGGGCCTGGTTGAGTTAGTTAGTATTGTGTTGAAACTGGCAGTTATGGTAAGGGGCGGGACATTTCCCAAACACCAATCACAACACACGTCTCCAGCTGACCAATCAGAGCACATTGTGCTTTTCAGAAGGCGGGGCTTCATAGAGACAGGAAGTAAACAGAGTGTTACTGACAGACTGGGAAGAGAGGAGCTGCAATAATGGAGAATATCAGGAAAATAATCAACATTCAATCTAGTAGAGCACAAAAACAACAACAAGAGTTTGTAAAAGAGCCTCTTTAAAGAACTGATGAAGTTCACTCAAAGCAGTGTAGAAAAACCACTTCATATTCACTGTTTCGAGAGCATCCAGAAACATGCGTGACAGCTGTGTGTTTGATAGTGACTCCACAGAGAAACTCTTTCAGATGTTGCTGGTGGATGGGCTTCAGTCGAAGTGTGCTGCTGGAGGGTTGGGGTTATTACGGTGAGGTTACGGAGTTAAAAGCTCAGCTGTGATTGCCGAGACTCTGTTAAAGGGTCTTTCATAACGGAGGACAAGCTCGCACACGCACAGAATTCCAGCCAACACACACACACACACATTCACTGCCTTCCTCTGAATATTTACACACACACACACACACACACGCACGTGCACATCAGGCGCACAAACAAGCGTGAACTTTAGACACTTCTAAATATGGAGCAGCGTATTCAATTACAAAAGCAGCGGCTCCAGGGAGTTGAACGTTCTGCTGAAACAATCAAACACAGCGGAAGAAATGGATCAGGAGCGAACCGAAATACTTCCGAAGAAGGAAATTAAAATAAATACAGTCTGCATGTCGCAATATTTTTCACAGTAACGTGACTTTCATTGTTTCCAACTCATTGTTTACAAACTGCTTTTCTCCGAATGTTTTGATCGTAAGATGTGTTTCTAATCGAACACTGACATTCAGACATCTGAAGAGTGGGTTAATGCTCCAGCTCGAGGGTTTCTGGGGGCGAGGAAGCGTCCCTCAGGGCTCGAGAGGAACATCCACCCCCTCCTCGATGTCCTCTGCTCCGGTTTCTCCGCTGTCATCCGAGTATTCCCATCATTACTATAGACACATCCCAACACTCTTTAGTTCCAGACTGCAGACATTCCAAGAACACAGCGCCGCATTCTGACATTCAATCTCGCTATGATGTCATTGCCGCCTCCGACCAATCAGCTTACTGTATTAGAGGACACACTGGATACAATGTTACCTCACCAGTATATCACTGCACTTACAAATCTTTCACCTTAAAATAAAAACAAAAAAAAAATTGTATTTTGCATAAAATTAAGCTTGTTTATTTATACATATTAATGGCAACTTGATTTAAATAATGCCTGTCAAGAAAATAGTCACAATGCAATAAGATTAAAGATACAAAAACAGGTCTAATATAATTTGTTTTCCTTTTCTTTTGAATTAGGGATGAAGTATGACTTCAACATGTTTCCTGAGTATTTTCCTAAAAAGAACTGGGTAACAATCGATCTACAAAAAATGCTCCTACAATAAGTTTAGTCCAGTGGTTCAGATCTCTCAGCACCTACGACTGAAATAACCTGATCGAGGGACTAATCCGACCTTAACCAGCGTGTAACGTCTCTTTTCTAATCCCCGCCTGCATTCAAGCCCTCAGGAACAGAGCGCAAACAAGTGAAACGACGGCCTTGGCATTCCAAATATTCCCTCCCTGGGGCTCCGCGTTTCCATGGGACGGGAATTCACTGGAGAATAGCTCCCTCCGGGCAAAAACAAACACCATCGGCTCAGCAGACCATACATTTTTGGGATAAAATTGTTAAGCGTAATGTTGACAAGGAGAAGCACAGTGTGTGTGTGTGTGTGTGTGTGTGTTTGTGTGTGTTTGTGTGTGTAAGTGAGTGAGTAGGTGTGTGAGTGTGTGTGCAAATGCTGGATTAAAAATGCTGGGTTAAAAACAACCCAAGTTGTGTGAAATATGGACAAATTCAGTAAATGGGTTGTTTTAACCCAGCGGTTCGGTTAAATGTTTGACCAACCTGCTGGGTAGTTTTATTTAACTCAACTATTGTTTAAAAATTACTGTATTTCTTGCTTAAAATGAACCCAAAATAATTTCAATATGTTGAAAATTAACATTTATTAATTGCTTATTAATAAATGTTCACTTTTTGATTATTATTGTTGCCTCTAGTAATTATGTGTTTGATTTTTAATTTACATCATATTTTGGGTTCATTTTAAGCCAGACATATAGTCATTTTTCATTTTTAAAGTAATGTGTTAAATAAAACTACCCAGCATGTTGGGCAAACATGTAACCCATTCACTGGGTTAAAACATCACATTTAATGGGTTAATACAACCCAACCTCTGCGTTAAAACAACCCAACCACTGGGTTAAAACAACCAAACCGCTGGGTTAAAACATCAGATTCAATGGGTTAAAACAACCCAACCACTGGGTTAAAGCAACCCATTCAATGGGTTAAAACAACCCAACCACTGGGTTAAAACAACCGAACCGCTGGGTTAAAGCAACCCATTCAATGGGTTAAAACAACCCAACCACTGGGTTAAAACAACCGAACCGCTGGGTTAAAACATCACATTCAATGGGTTAAAACAACCCAACCGCTGGGTTAAAACAACCCAACCTCTGCGTTAAAACAACCCAACCACTGGGTTAAAGCAACCCATCCGCTGGGTTAAAACATCACATTCAATGGGTTAAAACAACCGAACCGCTGGGTTAAAACAACCCAATCGCTGGGTTAAAACATCACATTCAATGGGTTAAAACAACCCAACCACTGGGTTAAAGCAACCCATCCGCTGGGTTAAAACATCACATTCAATGGGTTAAAACAACCGAACCGCTGGGTTAAAACAACCCAACCGCTGGGTTAAAACATCACATTCAATGGGTTAAAACAACCCAACCGCTAGGTTAAAACATCACATTTAATGGGTTAAAACAACCCAACCTCTGCGTAAAAACAACCCAACCACTGGGTTAAAACAACCCATTCAATGGGTTAAAACAACCGAACCGCTGGGTTAAAACAACCCAACCACTGGGTTAAAGCAACCCATTCAATGGGTTAAAACAACCCAACCACTGGGTTAAAACAACCGAACCGCTGGGTTAAAACATCACATTCAATGGGTTAAAACAACCGAACATCTGGGTTAAAACAACCGAACCGCTGGGTTAAAACAACCCAACCGCTGGGTTAAAACATCACATTCGATGGGTTAAAACAACCCAACCACTGGGTTAAAACATCACATTCAATGGGTTAAAACAACCCAACCACTGGGTTAAAACAACCGAACCGCTGGGTTAAAACATCACATTCAATGGGTTAAAACAACCCAACCGCTGGGTTAAAACATCACATTCAATGGGTTAAAACAACCCAACCACTGGGTTAAAACAACCGAACCGCTGGGTTAAAACATCACATTTAATGGGTTAAAACAACCCAACCACTGGGTTAAAGCAACCCATTCAATGGGTTAAAACAACCCAACCACTGGGTTAAAACATCACATTCAATGGGTTAAAACAACCCAACCACTGGGTTAAAACAACCGAACCGCTGAGTTAAAACATCACATTTAATGGGTTAAAACAACCCAACCACTGGGTTAAAGCAACCCATTCAATGGGTTAAAACAACCCAACCACTGGGTTAAAACAACCGAACCGCTGGGTTAAAACATCACATTCAATGGGTTAAAACAACCCAACCGCTGGGTTAAAACATCACATTCGATGGGTTAAAACAACCCAACCACTGGGTTAAAACATCACATTCAATGGGTTAAAACAACCCAACCGCTGGGTTAAAACATCACATTCGATGGGTTAAAACAACCCAACCACTGGGTTAAAACAACCGAACCGCTGGGTTAAAACATCACATTTAATGGGTTAAAACAACCCAACCACTGGGTTAAAGCAACCCATTCAATGGGTTAAAACAACCCAACCACTGGGTTAAAACATCACATTCAATGGGTTAAAACAACCCAACCACTGGGTTAAAACAACCGAACCGCTGAGTTAAAACATCACATTTAATGGGTTAAAACAACCCAACCACTGGGTTAAAGCAACCCATTCAATGGGTTAAAACAACCCAACCACTGGGTTAAAACAACCGAACCGCTGGGTTAAAACATCACATTCAATGGGTTAAAACAACCCAACCGCTGGGTTAAAACATCACATTTAATGGGTTAAAACAACCCAACCACTGGGTTAAAGCAACCCATTCAATGGGTTAAAAGAACCCAACCACTGGGTTAAAACAACCGAACCGCTGGGTTAAAACATCACATTCAATGGGTTAAAACAACCCAACCGCTGGGTTAAAACATCACATTTAATGGGTTAAAACAACCCAACCTCTGCGTTAAAACAACCCAACCACTGGGTTTGTCTATTTTCAACCCAACCTGGGTGTTTTTAACCCAGCATTTTTTAGAGAGAGAGAGCGTGTGTGTGTGTGTGTGTGTGTGTGTGTGTGTGTGTGTGTGTGTGTGTGTGTGTGTGTGTGTGAGAATCTACAGTTGTCTCCTCAAAAACAAACACGCTTCCCAGTCACACTCCTCTCTGAAATGAGCCAGCAACGTCAAAGTCATGGGCGTTTGGTTTGAACTCTATCATACTCTTCAGCAGGACTCTCAGACCAGTTTCCCAAAGACTACAATCAACAAACAAGACGAGATCTGAAATTTCACACGCAAATCACTTTCAACAGTCTGTTTTGGCCTCTAATGTTATCACACAGTTTTCTTAAGCAAATGCATTTAAAACACAACTATAACAACTAACATTTGAGAATACGCCAAAGTGTACTTAGTCCAAAAAGAAATCTAAAAGAGAGAGAAAACAGAGCAAATCAACAACAAGCTGCATCAGGGTTAGTCATGAATGTGTGGTTTACAGCGTTCTGAATACATTAGCAAACCGCTCCTTTTGACTTTATGGTACAAAATAGCTGTTAATACGGTTTCTTTCAATTGTTGATTCATAAACCTTCATGTTTGGTTCTTGAATATTGGGTAACACACTTGACAAGTGCAGAATGACCTTTGCTGGGTCGTGTCTCATCATCATCATCATCATCATCAGAAGGGTTTGTGTTTGACACAATAAACATGGAATATGCATAATCAGCACGAGCACCACCACCATCACCAGAGCGTGAAATGAATGATTGAGTGAGTGAGTGTGTTAGTGAAGAGCTTCAGGCCCGATTCCACCAAACGGGTTACGTGAAAAACCCACGTTAGTCGTGAAGCAAGAACCCGACACCAGTTAAGAGACACCCAGATGAATGAGATGATCGAGGCTCGTCCTCCACGCCAGCGGGCGTCCATACCTGCTTTCCTCACCCGGCCGCCGTGATTGGCTCTCGACGAGGAGCCGGCGATCCTCTGCTTCATCTCGGAGGAGAGCACGCGACCTTTCTGCATCCACTCCTGCATCTTGTTGACGGTGACTCCGGGGTGTTTGGGCACCGCCGCGTCGCCGCAGGACCGGACAGGCGTCGGGAGGATCTCCGTAGGGTTCGCGGCACGAGCGAGTCGCGCGGCGTGGACCGACGCAGGTTCCTCGCAGGTGCACGACGAGTACTTGACCCTGCTGTCGCTCACCGACCGCTGGAGCGTCGATTTGCTTGCTGTCGGCAGAATATTCTGCAAGCTTCTGCTCTGCGAAGACCCGGAAAATCCCGACCCCCCGCATCGGCCGCGAAACGCAAAGAAAGCCGAATCGGACTGAGCGCTGCGCTCCTCGGACAAACACGCGTCGCTCCCTGTGCGTTTGTCGGTGGACTGCGAGCTAACGCTGTCGTGAGACTGACTAGAGCTACTGGCCTCCGCGAATCCGTTATCTTCGACCTGACCGTCGAAACTGATGTTGTGCATCGTGTTTAACAGCAAATAATACGCCTCTTTTAGTTGCGACTTCAGTCTGTCCGTCTCCTGTGCAGACCCTGACTCCGATATTTGCTCCGAACAGTGTTTTTGAGCGCAAGACTCATAAAAGGGCAGAATTTGGTTATCATAATAATCGTCGTCCTCGCTGTCGACCGAGTGGTGTCGAGGGGCCCCGTCTCTCAGCCCGGGGGCCGCTGTTATTATTTCCAGCTCAGTGGGGAAAAAAGTTGGACTTTGCAATGCAGGCATCCTAAAATCTCCGTGATAATATTCCAGTGAGCTCTCTATAACCTGAATTAAATCGGTTTCGTCAATATTTCCGTCTATATAATCAAACACGTGAGGGGCTTCGCTGGGTTTTGGGCTCCTGACGTGACGTTCAAAGTCGCCCCTGGTGATTTTCCCGGCCTTTTGCTCGGGTAATGTAACATTTGTCTCTTTATTCTTTAGATCTGGACCATCTGTTGGTTTTAAAGCCTCTCTTTTGGGTTTTAAATCGCAGCCGCCGAAGCCTATCGAGTCTCCGATCGTGTGGAAGCGCTTCCGTTCGCTTTGATCCGAGACCCCAGCGGGACCCCCGGGCCCTGAGCCCCCGCTCCTGTGCGCGTCCGCCCGGCCGCCGGTGACACGCACGGCCGCTGCCACCGCGCAGCGGGGAACCGCGCTACAGCCGAGACCGGCCGTCCGGATCCCCTCACCCCTCATCTCATGTGATAAATAATCTCTGTCTGTCTGCGTTTGAAAAACTTTTTCTTTACCTTCTCTCGCCCGGTTCGCGTTGATCGCGTCTTTCCCTTTGGGTTTCTTGCCCCTGAGTTTGGCTAGAATTGTCCTCCGCAGAGGATCAGCCATCGGTACCGATCCGATCCTCCAGCTTTAGTTCCGTTCAGCGGCGCTTCGGAGCAGAAGTAGCCGTGTGAGAAGCGCGTCTGTGCGGCCAGGAGACTCCGACACACCGCGGTCAGAGCGCAGCTCCATGATCCACTGAAATCAAATCACACACGCACACATTCTCTCTCTCTCTCTCTCTCTCTCTCTCTCTCTCTCTAAATAGTTCAGATAGTTTCTGTGGGGGTTAAAGGTTTAGAGGCGGAGCTCAAACAAACTCCACATGCAGCCTAGATCTCTCAACTGGCCGCTAACTAGGCTATTCTGTAGGCTACTATAACACTAGTATATAGAAGCGTGATTGTGTTTACATGGAATATTGCAAAAACATTATACACAAAACAATTAATGACAAGAAGAAAAAAAACTATAGTATATAACGTGAAATATTACTTAAAAACTATAATTGTATTTTCATTTATAACATACTACATATACCATAATATAAATACTACATATATTGGATATATAAATCATAATTAATTCATTTTATTTTATTTGAACACAAACTATGTTAAACACATGTAAAAACAAAGAAAAAAAGAAGTTTATTAAATACACATCATGAGTAATTTAAAATATACCTGTATAATAAATAAAATCTATATAATACATTTTATGTATTATATTTAAAATAGTAAAGAATATAGTGACTGAATTGACCCTACTGTATAAAAATAAGATATATAATCTTTAATTAGATTAAAAATAGTCTAACCTTCATCATTTGTTTTTTATATATAACTTCTGATCTGTATAGGGTTTGATATACACAATGATTATATATATATATATATGTTGGGTAAAAAAAACAACCCAATTTGGGTTGAAAATGGACAAATCCAGTGGTTGAGTTAAACGTTTGCCCAACCTGCTGGGTAGTTTTATTTAACTCAACTATTGTTTAAAAATGTCTGTATTGTTTGCTTAAAATGAACCCAAAATATGTTAAAAATCAGACACATAATTACTATAGGAAACAATAATAATCAAAAGGTAAACATTTATTAATTTAATACATGTTTATTGTTTAATTATTATTTGTTAAACTTATTACTGGATGTTCATTTCTTAAAAATATGTTAATTTCCAACATAATTTGGGTTCATTTTAAGACTTTAACACTGCTTCAGGAATCTTCGGAGCACAAATGAATCAGCGTGTCGAATCAGCGGTTCGGAGCGCCAAAGTCACGTGATTTCAGCAGTTTGACACGTGATCCGAATCATGATTCGACACAAAAGATTCATAACGCTCCGAAGCTTCCTGAATCAGTGTTTTGAAATCGGCCATCACTAAATAAGTTGTTATTTTGTTTTTTTGGTGCTCCAAAAATATTCTCGTGGCTTTATAATATTAATATTGAACCACTGTACTCACATGAACTGATTTAAATATGTTTTTAGTACATTAATGGATCTTGAGAGAGGAAATGTCATTGCTGGCTATGCAGGCCTCACTGAGCCATCGGATTTCATCAAAAATATCTTAATTTGTGTTCAGAAGATGAACGAAGGTCTTACGGGTGTGGAACGACATTATTTTCATTTTTGGGTGAACTAACCCTTTAACCCAACCGCTGGATTTGTCCATTTTTAACCCAACTTGGGTTGTTTTTAACCCAGCATTTTTTATAGTATATATATATATATATAATTTGTCAATGACCTAATGTAACCCAAATAGACTGAATAGATAGTATGACTGCAGTAGAGCTCGATGTTCGACCTACAGCAGTCAAGGAGTCAGTATTAATTTATGACCATGTATTGTTTGGGTTTATATCACAGATAATGATCAGGCCTGTTTGAACACACTAATAGTCTGATTGTGTCTCAATAGGATAATCATCACATCAGAGGCATTATTGAAATTACAGCCCATCCGCTCTGCAGGGAGAGTGATTCCCTCATTCACTCTCATTCATATTCTGTCCTTGTGTTCGAGCCTGTCCGAGCACGCTCAGATCACGCCTCCGGATTCTGGGAATGATTGGGAGGTTTTATCTGGGAGACAGTCAGTAACCGGCACTTCGCTCCATCTCTGCCATCAGAGATCCTGAGATACAAACTGACTTGTGCTTTTCTTTGAAATTCGACAAACGAGCGAGAAGAGAAGAGAGACGTGATATATGATTAATCACATCATCAACTATACATGCAACCATTCATTCCCAAAAGAAATGAAGGTTTTTGATGAAAACATTCCAGGATTTTTCTCCATATAGTGGACTTCAATGGACTCCAAATGGTTGGAGGTCAAAAATGAGCGATGGTTTCTCTAGATAAGACTCTTATTCCTCGTCTGGTATCGTTTAAAGCTCTTAGAAACTGTAATTTTGACCTTCAACCGTTTGAAGTTCACTATAAGGAGAAAAATCCTGGAATGTTTTCATCAAAAACCTTCATTTCTTTTCGACTGAAGAAAGAAAGACATGAACATCTTGGATGACATGGAGGTGAGTAAATGATCAGGAAAATTTTATTTGAAAGTGAACTAATCCTTTATCTAGATGTATCCTTCTAAAATAACTTGAAAAAATGACAAATGTGTCATGCATGCCTAATAATCAATACTCAATATAGTGAAGATTGTCAACTTCAACTTTAGAAATTGTTTATGTTCCTTAAAGGATGTAATTCCACCTTTATCTCTTCTTTTTCTCCTTTCTGTCATTGTGTCAGATAAACACTGACCCTGCCTGTCCCATCATGCACTGGGGTCGCATTCTGTCATCTTCATAGAGAACGTTTTGCAACACCAGATTGATGAGAAAGATTACGGTGATCGCTTATGAAATCTGGGAAATTTATAGGAAAACAACTAAAAGCCACTCTAGTGCACACACACACACACACACACACACACACACACACACACACACACACACACACACACACACACACACACACACACACACACACACACACACATCACTCTTGTCTGATCATCTGTGCTCATGTCACAGCCTGCAGCGGAAACACAAGTGCTGAAAAACAAGGATGCGGAGGATGTTTGAAGCATAAACTCACTTCATTATGAGAAAACAAGACTTGATATCTTCAGTCATTTTGCTTCTCCAGTAAATGTATCTTGATTCAAGAATGTTTAGATATTAGATCTGGAAAACAAGACGTGTAATACCATACAAGAGTAACTAAACATGTTGAAAGTTAATGCACTTACTCTTGTAAGAAATTCACTATACAAATCAGAAATCTCTCTGTGTTTGTCCAGAGGAACATCTGTTTCTCGGGCTGTATTGTGCATGTGTGTGTGCAGCCGTGCAGCTGTCTGCGCTCACTGCGACACCCTCCTCATTGTTCCACGGCTCTCTTTGGCTCTCTCACACCCCAGAAACACAATTTATGGGGGCGATCTGCACCCCTTTTCTCAGGACGTAAATTAGCCGGGACCTGCCGTCTGGTGCGAGAGACAGAAAACCCCCACAAACTCTCAGCTGATCACTGCACTGACTGTAGTGCCGGAACAATGTGTAACAGAGAACGATCTGATTGATTTGATTCAAAGCAATCAACCAGTTCAAAAACTCATTCACTTTTCATTGCTTAGCCATTTTTAATCATGCAGAAATTAATCACATCATGTATACATATATTTATATCTTGAATCTGATTGGCTGAGAGCTGTGCAATCCGTTTTTATCACTCCGCTTGCAGTGACTGTCATGGCGGTAGAGCAAATCCACCATATTTTTTACAAATATGTGTTGTTTTGTCACGGAATGTAGTTTTAAGAGTTTTTTTAGGTGAGAATGTAGTTGTTTTGACCTTAAAAATGTGACTCATATTTAAATCATAGCAACTATTTTACAATTTGTTTAGACGTTTTTCAGAGATGTGAGCTCCAGGCCGTCAGGGGCCGTTCAGAGCTCGTGTACCCGCCGAGAACAGCTTCATCTCGGCCAGTGCTTCTGGGATTTGCTGCTGGTTCTTATAGTGATTAAACATGAGATATAATTCATTTTGGGTACATAAAACGGGCAATCTTTGCACTTATTAATATATTACATGTTCCTGAGCAAATCTGACATAATTTTTGTGAATACTACACTTGTTGTACCACGAAATGTAGATTTAAAATTTTTTTAGGCAAGAAATTAGACCTCAAATTATGTGTCTCATATATAAACATAGCACCTATTTTATAATTTGTTCAGATGTGAGCTCCAGACCGTCAGCAGCCGTTCAGTGCTCGTGTACCCGCCGAGAACAGCTTCATCTCGGCCAGTGCTTCTGGGATTTGCCGCTGGCTCTTATGTAGATAGTGGTTAAACATGAGATATAATTAATTTGGGGTATATAATCAATTTGGCTTAAGGGGAAAATTAAGTTTCATAACTTCATATTTAGGCTATATTGAACTTAAATCCTGTACTAGAGTGCTGCTTTTGTACGTTTGACTGAATTGTTTGCTTGTGTTTATTTCCTGTTGTCTTTTATAATGGCTATTGTTGTTAATTCAAATATTATTGTTCAATGAATATTATTTTATATAAATAATATGCCGTATTTGGTATTAAGAAAGGGTCCGTCAATAGTATCAGTGAAAGTTACATTATTACGCCATTAGATGGCGGCAAAGACTCTCTTTATGAGTGAGTCAGAACAAGGAAGTTGTTTTAGCGCTGTGGGAAATCCCCTTAACTTTTAATAGGACAAAGACAAAGATATCGCTTTCCTCAGTGGACATTCAACCTGATTTTTTATAATAGATATATAATATTATGGACATCGATCTAAAGAATGAATGCTATATCAGATGCAGGTACTCGTTTAGTCAATCTCTCTTTCATAATACCATAATACTATTAAAATAAGCTTCAATGAAGCGAATCAACGTTTCTTCGTCACTAGCTCTAAAGTTATATTTTTGAATTAGTAACAGAGTCTTGGGCTCAGCTGTTAAACTATCAACTTGAGATTTGAATCTGTGGCAGAAGGAAGTAGTTCCTCACAAAAGAAGGTTGTAAAGACACTCTGTTGTTGTATAAACGCAATATCACACTCGTAGCCGTGCAATATGGCTGTACATTAAGCCTACCTACGGCCGAATCACAGCTGTGCTGATATAGAGTGATATTGCATGGCTACGGGTGTGATATTGCGTTTATACAACAGTTGACAGTTCGATAACCTCCATTCAGCTTCTGCAAAATATTAGTTGTTTTCATGCCTTTTGCAAGACATTGCACCATTTCATGCTTTTCATCTTCAGAAAGATCTTTCTTCCTCCCTATATTGCATGAGAAATGTGACAACCTCTTTATTAAGTAGGTTTTCCATTTAGCTAAGAAGACCTGGCAAACTACTCAACAAACCTGTCTGAGATTGATACCAGTTATCTAAAAAGATACGAGAAATAAAACAACCAATGTTTAAAATCTTACTGATATGAACAGTGTATATATACAGTATAATTGTGACTTGCAGACGTTGCAGGTCACAATTTCCCGTTTCTCATCACTATGGTGACGGGACAGTCATGACACTCGCCTCTCAATCACCATGACGACCAGTCGGCCTTTAATGAATACACGTACTGTTAGCCGAGCCCATTCATAACACAGAAACGTGAAATCTGAATATGTATGAAGGGCATGTATCTCCATAAAAGCCATTTCCATGGATTTTCCATGAACCCCAAGTCAAGTCTTTTTCCTCTCCGGTTTTGTAAAGCTCATAAGACGTAATTGTACGCACTGGAATTTAGGTCAGCCTCTGTGGAAACCCTTAATAGATGCATGTTTGTGGTCTACAAGAGAGTAAAACATTGTGTTCATATGCGCCTGTGCTTGTGGATCCCATTTACATGGTCAATCATTTACCAAATGCACAAATATCAGCATCAGCGCTCAGCAAATACACCAACATCCTTTATTCACCAACACGAACGCTGGTTTTAACAGTCTGGACTGGACTCAGTGCTGGACTCATTAATGAATACATTTACAGCTATATATATATATATATACACACACTCTGACCAGGCCACCTTCTTCCATAGCTCCGTGGTCCAGTTCTGATGCTCACGTGTCCACTATTGGCTCTTTCGGTGGTGGACAGGGGTCAACATGGGCACCCTGACTGGTCTGTAGCCCCATACACAACAAACTGTGATGCACTGTGTATTCTGACACCTTTCTATCAGAACCAGCATTAACTTCTTGAGCAATTTGAGCTACAGGAGCTCGTCTGTTGGATCGAACCACATGGGCTAGCCTTCGCTGAGCCTTGGCTGTCCATGACCCTGTCTCCGGTTCACCACTGTTCCTTCCTTGGAGCACTTTTGATAGATACTGACCACTGCAGACCGGGAACACCCCACAAGAGCTGCGGTTTTGGAGATGCTCTGACCCAGTCTTCTAGCCATCACAATTTGGCCCTTGTCAAACTCGCTCAAATCCTTATGCTTGACCATTTCTCCTGCTTCTAACACATCAACTTTGAGGACAAAATGTTCACTTGCTGCTAAAAATCAAGGCAGCGAGCATCAGACCAACTGCAACAATGAGTAACGACATTTAGAGACGATTTTAAGCAAATTGGTTGAAAGCCTATAAATACAATCACTTGTAATGTGACATAATTGCTTATTTTTGACCAATAGGTGGCGCTGACACCACATTGATCTGGTGTGGTCACTGTTGGGTGACAATTTTTTATGTGTGAGATTTTTGGTCAAACTGTTCAGAAGTTATAAGCAAAAAAATTCCATATCTCCTGACCACTAGGTGGCGCTGTGCCGAAACTGTGCAGGTAGCCTCAGGTCATGGTTGTCATAACACACACCAAGTTTGGTCAAAATACACTGAAGCGTTGCGGAGATATATCCTTGTGTCTATTTTGCCATGTTGTTTGTGGAATTTGTTCTCGCGTTAAGCGAGATTGAAAATCTGACGAACCGTCTAGGACAAGTTCGAAAAAGTCAGTTTTTAGGAAAATTCAAAATGGCGAAAAGATTTTCATGACAGAAAATTACGCCATAGGGTGCATTCGAATCGTCTTGAGCCAAGGAATCAGAGAAAATTCGTTTCTAGCCCTTACGATTCAAAAGTTATTAGCATAAATATAAGTGAAAATTTGGACAGTTGGTGGCGCTAGAGGAATTGAGTTAGAGACTTCAAAATTTCTGTGGTTAATGCTCCGACTGTCCTCTATATGTGTACCAAATTTCGAAACTTTTTACCATATGGCTTTATGGGTTGCCATAGTCTCAAGAGCGGAAGAAGAAGAAGGTTCTGTTCCTGAAAATTGTAAAACTTCAGAATCCTGCAGCATCAAAATAAGCCGCTGGAATCTCCTGATGTTCATTCAGGCGTGAAGATAATGTAAACACACAGAACAGAGAGGTTTGAGACAAGGCCGGGCACATACCTGCACGCTGGAATTTTATCATCTGCATATTTACCTGTTTCATGTCCACAGGAGACGACAGAATTCCCTGGAATCCCTCTGATCATTTCATGCTCCGAGGAGAAAAATTACGGACACTTTTTTCATCCTTCAGCCTGCGGGAGTTCAGATCCAGCTGCACAAAAATGCCTCTAATGACAGCTGGAGTGAGACACATTTCACAACAGATATGATGAGACACTCGATCA
>NC_063067.1:897500-917500 GCF_018812025.1 Megalobrama amblycephala
TAACTTTTTATGTCGATTTACCGATTTCATTGTAAAATGGGCTTCCAGATATGAGATGGCCTCTTTTTTAGGATGAAGACAGATTCCTATGGAAGCCATTTCCACCAACACAAGAAAAAAGAATCATGCTTTTGTAAATCATAATTTTGACAAATTATGGCATATGCCATATTTCTGATGTAAACTCACAAGTCATAATTATGAGATTGACTTAAAAAGTCAAAATGATGACAAACTAAGTCTAAGTGACATAAGTCGTTGAATTTATGACTTAAAATGTCATAATTATGACAAAAAAGTCATTATAATTTTGACTTTTTAATCTTAATTATGAATATCGACTTTATCTTATAATTTTGACTTTGCCTATGCCATAATTGTGACATGATAGTATGATAATTTAACAATTTATATGACAAAAAAAAGTCAAAATGATATATAATTATATAATATTATTATTTATAATATTATATATTATATCATGTGGTCATAATTTTGACTTTTTATGTCGATTTACCGATTTCTTTGTATGGTGGAAATGATATGAGATGGCCTCTTTTTTAGGATGATGACAGACTTCAGCATGAATTTGCTGTGCAGATGAGGAAAACTCAGGGTGAACAGAAGTTCACGCGCTCTTCATGAGGAAACACGGGATTCTTTCAGGATGAGCAGATTGTTGAACTAGTAAATGTTTTCTTTATAACTGTGATATCATACAGTGTGACTTGGAATCGTTACGACCTGCTGAGATAACCGCAGAATATTTTACAAGCGTCTTTCTGGCAGAGAAATAATGATAACGTATTTTGCAAAGCATCCAGGAGATAAAGAATGAGATGTCGTAACACGATGACAGCCCCGCGCTTTTTCATTCAAATGTTTATAAAAGGCGGCAAAAGTGTTTAACGGTCGTCATCGTAAAAGTGTTGTTAACTGTAAATCCTGTAAATAGCCACTGGCCCGCGTCTCTGAGCTTTAAATCTCCATTTTCTCTTCGGAGGGAGAAAAAAACCGATGCATCACCAGAGTTTGAATCTGTCTCTTCACAGAATCCTAACTTACTTAAAAAATAAAATCGTAAAAATCGCTAAACTGCGACTGAGGCGGTGTTTGTTAAAGCTAACCACACAGCTTGTCAACTTCAGCTAATTGTCACACGCAGAAATCCTCACCAGAAACACAAAAACTCTTTATCTCTGGTGTTTTTAATATCACAGCATGAGTGTCTGTCAAGTAAACCTGAAACCCCCGAACATGAGTTAAATCGGACCAGCTATCAAAAATATGTTCTGAGAACGTTTTGCGATGTTCCCTTTAAGTTATGAAAATGTTATTTCTGAATGTTCTCTGAATGTACAAAACGTTTTAAATGTTCTTAGAAACATTAGAAACATAAATAATGTTTTGAGATCTGGAGACCCGAGACTCTTTTTTTAGATGATGACAGATATGGAAGCAATTTCCACCACACAAGAAAAAAAATCATGCTTTTGTAAATCATAAATTTGTAAATTATGGCATACTACGTCATATTTCATAATTATGAGATTGACTTAAAAAGTCAAAATGATGACAAACTAAGTCGAAGTGACATAAGTTGTTGAATTTATAACTTAAAATGTCATAATTATGATATAAAAAGTTGAAATTGACAAAAAAACTTAATTATGAATATCGACTTTATATTATAATTTTGACTTTGCCTATGCCATAATTGTGACATGATAGTATGATAATTTAACAATTTGTCATAAATATGACAGAAAAAAGTCAAAATTATATATCATGTCGTCATAATTTTGACTTTTTATGTCGATTTTTGAGAACATTATTAAACATGAAAAATACTATAGTAATTTATAGCCTACTATAGTGTTTTTGAACCATACTATAGTAAAACACTCAAAAATTTGTTGTGGTAATTCTATAGGCTAGTTGTTGTGGTGATATAACAACTATAGTAATATAAACGCATTACTTTACCCAATACTGTACTAAGTTTTCTACAACTATAGGGTATATTATACTACAATACACTAGTTTACTGCAGTAAAAACTATACTACAGTATTTATCACAGTTTATCAGTTCACTACAGTATGCGCTGTATCATTCATTAAAGTGTTGTAATATATACAGTATACCACAATTTACTATAGCATGGTTAAAAAACACTATAATATTTACTATAGTATTTTTTCATCTATTAACATTTGTTCATAACGTTGAGAGAACCTTGCCAGAATGTCCTCTGTTAGCTGGGTCACTCCTGTTGTTTATAAATCCTGAACGGTTTACATGATTAGAATTAGCGTCCCAAATCACAGTACAGTGCATCCATGCTTGCTCTTACCCATAAGCCATTGCACTGGATCATTTTTTACAGCTAAAAGCAGGTTTTAAAATGTATGAATCTAAAAGTGAAGGAATGTTTGAAATGGCGTACTACTTTATTTCTCCAGTGTGTAAATATTGCATAGTATGCAAATGTTCTGCACCCGGATGAACTGCAATATTGTATCCCACAATGCAATGCCTTCCAATTGACTTTCTATTTCTATTTCATATTGGTTCAAAACTTTTTTTTTTGCTTCAATTATTATGGCTTGTTTCACACATCACATCTGCAGTGCGCCTTGTAAAAATACAGTTCAAACGCTCTATAAATCTGTTTATGAATGCAATGCTTTGCCGTTTAGGTCATCTGTGGAGCTCGAGTTCAGTAATTCTGAGTGATTTAAGCAGTTTACAGCGACACTTTGAGGTCTGAGGTTTAGATTAGTGGAATTTTTGCCATGCAAATTAGATTTTATGATGATCAAAACTGTGATAGTTTTAACTAGATGATTGACCAATTAAACACTGACTGGACCAGTTGAACCAGCTAAAACCAGCTGAGACCGCTTCAGACGTTAAATCTGAAGAGATTGTTGCAAGTTAGAAAATTAAATGTACTTTATTTTCCTCACATATTAGAAAAATCGAATGTTAACAGGATTGAAAGTATGTTTTTTTATATTCTCTGTTGAAAAAGCTAATATAAAACGACTGAATTAGAGACAGCAGTGGCTGAGCGACTGTAAATGGCTTCCGGTCGTTTCAGTTGTTGTTGTTCTTGCTGAAGAGCACCGAGCAGCAGGTCAGAGCGCCGTCCACCTTCACCTTCTCCTGATTGGACACTGGGATGAGCATGTGATCCTTCAGCTTCTCAAACACCTGCAGCAGGACACACACACACACACACACACACATCAGATGCTGAACATGCAATGTTTATTATATAAATTATATACATTACTGAATTAAATTTTTCTGAGCACATCATGAAATTGTCTTTATTTTAAATAAACAAAAAATTTAAAATGTGTATTTTTTAATATTTTAAATTTTAAAATTATATACATTTTTATGTTTAAATTATATATATATATATATATATATATATATATATATATATATATTTGGTAGTTTTGGTATTTGGTTTATAGGGTTTTGTTTTCTTTCAGATGATAAATATAAATATACCAAAACATAATATAAAAATACATTAAAAAATATAAATAATTTTTTTAAAAATTACTGAATATATATATTTTTATTGGTGATACTTTTTAAAGATAAAAATATATAAAATATCATTTAAATAAATAAATAAGTGATTAACTATTTATTTATTAATAAACTTATATAAACTTGTATTTTTTTTTTTTAAAGTTTTGGTTAATTTTATATATATTTATATATATTTTTCCAACTTACATGAAATTGTCTTTATTTTAAATAAAATAAAAAATACATATATATGTGTGTTTTTAATTTTTATATACATATAAACATATGTATATTTTTATATATATGTTTTAAAATGATATATATAAAATTTCACCAATAAAAAAAGAACCAATAGAATAAAATAAACAGATGTTTAAACTACAACTTTCATATTTTATAAATTATTACATATAGTTAAATTTTTTGTGCTTATAGTATAATTGGAGTTTTAAATTAAATTTTATCTATATATTTTAATTTTATATATATATATATATACATATATATAAAATTAAAACAATAAATTAATATTATTTTTATTTTATAAATATTTTAATTATAGATTTGGTATTTGGTTTATAGGGTTTTGCTGTGAATTGTCTGTCCTTCAGATGATGAATATAAATATACCATATATAATATAAAAATACATTAAAAAATATAAATAACAATTTTAATTAAATTACTGAATAAAATTATTTTTTTTATTGGTCAAATGGTTTTTAAAGGTTAAAAAATTATATAAATTATCATTTAATTAAATAAATAAGTGATTATTTATTTATTAATTAATTAATTTGGTATTTGGTTTATATTTGGTTTATATATATATATATATATATATATATATATATATATATATATATATATAAATAATTATTTTTACAGATGTGCATTTGGGATGAAGAAGTTGAAGTTAAATTGCATTAAAAACAGAAATGTGTTGTAATAAACGCTGTAATTGGGTTTGGTGGGTCATGTGACTCGGAGCGCGCAGCTGTGTGTTAAAAGCGAAACGAGCGAGCAGATCTCAGACGCTGGAGGAGAAACATTACACCATCTCATAAAGAAATGTGTCACTTTATGGAACTTCTCCAAAAGCCCAGCCGTGTTTTCCTAAGAGTCCTCCAGCTCTCCTGAAAATAACCGCACGCATCTCTGACTCCGGACTGAGACTAGTGTAGACAATCACCTCAGTGATGAAACGCTCTGGGACGCCAACATCAACACATCAGCTCCGATCAGTTAGAGATATTCCGGTTAGCTGCTTTTAGTATGTTAGTAGTAACTACTGCTTTAAATATTAGTTACAAGGTGCTAATTGCTATATATTTATTTATATTTATTAATAAATGAATTTATATTTGTATTTATTTTGAAGTTTTGCTATGCATCATCTGTGAATTAGCTCAGATTTAATAGTATTTTTAACATTTAAAAAAAAAAATGGTCTTAAACTTTTGATCAGCTGATGAACAGCCTGTTGGAGTTTAAATGCAATTTTCAATAAATTGCATGCTCTCTATTTTTTGTCTCTTGTTCCTGTTTCTTCTTTTGGCATTTTGAAGCAGTACTTGAAACCTGGTTATGATCCAATAGCGCAAAATGCGTATACTTGTAATGTTTCCCCCGGTCTTAAGATTTGATTTATATATATATTATATATATATATATATATATATATATATATATATATTTTTTTTTTTTTTAATTATTTGGCAAAAAAAAACATAGAAAAACAAAGAACAAAAATTACTATTTCGCTAGATAAATAAGTAAATCTAAGTAATATAATTTAAAAATTCTATTTATCTGAGCAAATCACTTTACACATACCAAAACTTCAAAATAAATACAAAATTAAATCAATTTATATTTGTATTTTTAGTTTTGATGCCAAATACCATATACACCAAATGTTCAGTATAAATATAAATGCATTAACAAATGAAATTAATGAAATTATTTCTATGCACATCAGGAATTTTTGTTTTATTTGTGATATACACACTTATCTTTGTCTGTTTTAATTGAGATATTAGTGATATAACATAGACAACGCCGTGTCGTGTGTGTGTGTGTGTGTGTGTGTGACCTTGGCGCTCTCAGGAAACTCCTCCGGTGTGCAGTGCAGCAGGACGTCTCCTTTTCCCGGCAGCTTCATGTAGACGCAGTTTGCAGCCAAATCATCAGGAACCGTCAGTTTATCATATTTATGATCACTCATCTGCTGCATGATCTACACACACACACACACACACACACACACACACACACACACACACACACACACACACACACACACACACACACAGAGAGATAGACAGACAGGTGAAAGCTCAATACAAACAATATAATTGTCATCACACTTTGCAATATGATGCTACCATACTGCAATTAACTTAAATAAAATAAAATAAACTTAGACAAAATAAAATGACTTACATCAACAATGGATTTCAGGGAAAAAATTAAAAACTAATAAAATAAAAAATTTCCTGGGAATAAAAACAGACTGAACACACACACACACACTCACAATAAGACTTTCTGTCTGTTCAAAACCACACACACACTCAGTCTAATTCCTCTATAATCTATAATAAGCGACTCTTTTAATGAGTAAACCAGAACGCATTAAATCTGCCTTAAACCTCCATCTGCAGCCGTATAAAATCAAGCATAATTACAGCGAGGGTGACGCCACACACAATGAAGCGTTTAGCAGCAAACCATTGTAATGTCTGTAAATGACGCTCCTAAAATCTCTAAATTTAGAGTGAGAATGAGGCTGAACCGCAGAGAAAATCACCAGTGTTATGAGATGCACAAAACCTTCATACTAATAAAAGTGAAACGAGTGTGAGAGCTCGAGCTGACGGGACTCCACCAGTAGAGGGCGACGTTAAACTGAAGACATGATGAATAAGGAAAGAAGCACGACACAAGCTGGTTCGACTGTAAGAAACTCATATTCAGTAGCATGCTAGTATGCAAGTTCAAACATACACTATCCATTCTATTTAGTATACTAGATTAATTGGTGCATCCCAGATCATTAGCATGCTAAAGGTGTGCATTACATACTATCTCTGATGTATTTATGAAGTATGCATCTGTGCATGCTGTGTAGTATTGCATAATCACACTTTTAGATCCTTGAAAATATTTATTATACAAACACGCATACTGGACACTTGCATACTACACACTAGTAAAGTATATATACTTAGTATGTAGTAGAAGTGTGCAAATCATTTGAAGATCAATATGTGACACATGCATTTCAAATTCAGTCTTACACACTCCATTCTATTTAGTATACTAGATTAATTAGTGCATCCCAGATCATTAGTATGCCAAAGGTGTGCATTACATAGTATTTCTGATGTATTTATGAAGTATGCATTAGTGCATGCTGTATAGTATTGCATAATCACAATATTACATCAATATTTTAGATCCTTGCAACTATTTATTCAATTAATGTGTGCATTCACATTTTCTACAGGCCATTTAATGCGTGTAGTAAGTCTCAAAACTTGCATACTTGCTTCATACACACTACATACCAGTGAAGTACATATATTTAGTATGTACTAAAAGTGTGCGAATCATTTGCAGACGCACGCATTTCAAATTCATTCTTACACATTATCCATTCCATTGAGTATGCTAGATTAATTAGTGCATCCCAGATCATTAGTATGCCAAAGTTGTGCATAACATACTATTTCTGATGTATTTATGAAGTATGCATCTGTGCATACTTTGTAGTATTGCATAATCACAATAATACATCAATAATTTAGATCCTTGCAACTATTTATTAAATTAATGTGTGCATTCACATTTTCTACAGATTTAATACATCTCAAATCTTGCATACTTGCTTCCAACACACTACACACCAGTGAAGTACATATATTTAGTACGCAGAAGTGTTTGAATCAGATGCAGATCGATATGATGCAAGCATTTCAAATTTAGTCTTACACACGATCCATTCTATACTGTTTAGTATATTAAATTAGTGCATCCCAGATCATTAGCATGCCAAAGGTGTGCATTACATACTATTTCTGATGTATTTATGAAGTATGCATTAGTGCATGCTGTGTAGTATTACATAATCACAGTATTACATCAATATTTTAGATCCTTGCAAATATTTATTATACAAACCTGCATACTGGACACTTGCATATTAAAGTATTAGTAAAGTACTAGTAAAGTATACATACTTAGTATGTAGTAGAAGTGTGCAAATCATTTAATTTGTGTAGTACATCTGAAAACATGCATACTGGCTAAAAACATATATTTAGTATGTACTAGAAGAAGTGTGTGAATCAGATGAGTTGAATGCATGTTTTTCTGTCCTAAGCGTGTCAAAATGTGCATGTATATGTTCGTCTGTCTACGATTATGCAAATTCAGACCTTTTGTGCCTATTTGCATAGAAAATGCCTGACGCCATTACAGGACCACCTTCAACACCTGTAATCACAACAACTGCATGGATACGGGCCATGTGATTAAACTCTGTGCTAACACGCCTCTCCAGACATGAAGGGGAATGTTGAATCCCTGCTGGGAATCTGGGAATGAGCCAAAGCAACACAGAAGGAGGGATGGATAAATCGGCTTGAGCGATAAGGAAATTTTGGCACGACACAAACGATTTCCATGACGATGGTTTTCATGTTTGTCCTGATCCCATAAAATCCAGACGTTCCAGTGCCAACTCCTGATTCGAATCTGGTCAAGAAGGAATGTCACAGAACAGCCCGTTGTCATTAGACCGGAGATCCGGACGCTGGAGGAATGAAGCGCATTAAGAATGGAGAAAGCCTTTGGACACGTCGTGTTTATCAAGCCAAAATCAAACTCCGGAATGTTTAATACATTTAGAAGATTTTGCTGCCTGGGAATATTTAGTATAGAATATATATATATTCCAAGTGTGCCACGTTATGCTGTTTGAATTTCCATGAGTTTTCCCTGATTTTCCCAGTCCCAGCATTTGAAAGAAATTACACTTGTAATTTGCAATTTCTAGAAGAAGCAAAGTGTGAAAAATTTCCATTAACTTTTGACTAATGTTTAACATTTTAATAATCGCAATCAAATTTCCAGGTTTTTATGACCCTAACCCTAGAGTTCTATATATAAGTACAAGAACTTTATGGATTATTTACATTATGCAATTGTTGTGGAAATACATTTATACCACCATTGAACACATTAAGCAGTCTGTCTAAATAAACATAAATGCCATGTCAGATGAATGTTCTATTTCAATCATGACAACTCTCAGAATAGTTTTAGCATGATATTGAATATGGCAATGTTACAGTATTTGGTCTTGGCAGACTAGATCTGCTGCTGCTGCTGCTGCAGCATGATGATTATTGTTGTTGATTCTGCTGCTGTTGATTATTTCTGCTGCTGATGATTATAGCTGCTACTCCTACTGTTGATTATTGCTGCTGCTGCTGTTGATTATTTCTGCTGCTGATGATTATTTCTGCTGCTGTTGATTATTTCTGCTGCTGATGATTATAGCTGCTGCTGCTACTGTTGATTATTTCTGCTGCTCCTACTGTTGATTATTGCTGCTGCTGCTGTTGATTATTTCTGCTGCTGATGATTATAGCTGCTGCTGCTGATGATTATTTCTGCTGCTGCTGATTATTTCTGCTGCTGTTGATTATTTCTGCTGCTGATGATTATTTCTGCTGCTGATGATTATAGCTGCTGCTGCTACTGTTGATTATTGCTGCTGCTGATGATTATAGCTGCTACTCCTACTGTTGATTATTTCTGCTGCTCCTACTGTTGATTATTGCTGCTGCTGCTGTTGATTATTTCTGCTGCTGATGATTATTTCTGCTGCTGTTGATTATTTCTGCTGCTGATGATTATAGCTGCTGCTGCTACTGTTGATTATTTCTGCTGCTCCTACTGTTGATTATTGCTGCTGCTGCTGATTATTTCTGCTGCTGATGATTATAGCTGCTGCTGCTGATGATTATTTCTGCTGCTGCTGATTATTTCTGCTGCTGTTGATTATTTCTGCTGCTGATGATTATTTCTGCTGCTGATGATTATAGCTGCTGCTGCTACTGTTGATTATTGCTGCTGCTGCTGTTGATTATTTCTGCTGCTGCTGATTATTTCTGCTGATTATTTCTGCTGCTGTTGATTATTTCTGCTGCTGCTGATTATAGCTGCTGCTACTGTTGATTATTGCTGCTGCTGCTGTTGATTATTTCTGCTGCTGCTGTTGATTATTTCTGCTGCTGTTGATTATTTCTGCTGCTGCTGATTATTTCTGTTGCTGTTGATTATTTCTGCAGCTGCTGATTATAGCTGCTGCTGCTACTGTTGATTATTGCTGCTGCTGCTGTTGACTATTTCTGCTGCTGTTGATTATTTCTGCTGCTGATGATTATTTCTGCTGCTGTTGATTATTTCTGCTGCTGATGATTATAGCTGCTGCTGCTACTGTTGATTATTTCTGCTGCTCCTACTGTTGATTATTGCTGCTGCTGCTGTTGATTATTTCTGCTGCTGATGATTATAGCTGCTGCTGCTACTGTTGATTATTTATGCTGCTGCTGTTGATTATTTCTGCTGCTGATGATTATTTCTGCTGCTGCTGCTGATTATTTCTGCTGCTGTTGATTATTTCTGCTGCTGATTATAGCTGCTCCTACTGTTGATTATTTCTGTTGCTGATGATTATTTCTGCTGCTGATGATTATAGCTGCTGCTGCTACTGTTGATTATTTCTGCTGCTGATGATTATAGCTGCTGCTGCTACTGTTGATTATTGCTGCTGCTGCTGCTGCTGTTGATTATTTCTGCTGCTGCTGTTGATTATTTCTGCTGCTGCTGATTATTTCTGCTGTTGATTATTTCTGCAGCTGCTGATTATAGCTGCTGCTACTGTTGATTATTGCTGCTGCTGCTGTTGATTATTTCTGCTGCTGCTGCTGTTGATTATTTCTGCAGCTGCTGCTAGCTGCTGCTGCTGTTGATTATTGCTGCTGCTGCTGTTGACTATTTCTGCTGCTGATGATTATTTCTGCTGCTGTTGATTATTTCTGCTGCTGATGATTATAGCTGCTGCTGCTACTGTTGATTATTTCTGCTGCTCCTACTGTTGATTATTGCTGCTGCTGCTGTTTATTATTTCTGCTGCTGATGATTATAGCTGCTGCTGCTACTGTTGATTATTGATGCTGCTGCTGTTGATTATTTCTGCTGCTGCTGATGATTATTTCTGCTGCTGCTGCTGATTATTTCTGCTGCTGATGATTATAGCTGCTGCTGCTACTGTTGATTATTGCTGCTGCTGCTGCTGCTGCTGTTGATTATTTCTGCTGCTGCTGATTATTTCTGCTGATGATGATTATTTCTGCTGCTGTTGATTATTTCTGCTGCTGCTGATTATAGCTGCTGCTACTGTTGATTATTGCTGCTGCTGATGATTATTTCTGCTGCTGATGATTATAGCTGCTGCTGCTGTTGATTACTGTTGATTATAGCTGCTGCTGCTACTGTTGATTATGCTGCTGCTGCTGCTGTTGATTATTTCTGCTGCTGCTGATTATTTCTGCTGATGTTGATTATTTCTGCTGCTGTTGATTTCTGCTGCTTATTTCTGCTGCTACTGTTGATTATTGCTGCTGCTGCTGCTGATTATTTCTGCTGCTGTTGATTATTTCTGCTGCTGCTGATTATTTCTGTTGCTGTTGATTATTTCTGCAGCTGCTGATTATAGCTGCTGCTACTGTTGATTATTGCTGCTGCTGCTGCTGTTATTTCTGCTGCTGCTGATTATTTCTGCTGCTGCTGATTATTTCTGTTGCTGTTGATTATTTCTGCAGCTGCTGATTATAGCTGCTGCTGCTACTGTTGATTATTGCTGCTGCTGCTGTTGACTATCTCTGCTGCTGTTGATTATTTCTGCTGTTGATTATTTCTGCTGATTTCTGCTGCTGCTGATTATAGCTGCTGACTGTTATTTCTGCTGCTGTTGATTATTTCTGCTGCTGCTGATTATATTGCTGCTGCTACTGTTGATTATTGCTGCTGCTGTTGATTATTTCTGCTGCTGCTGATTATTTCTGCTGTTGATTATTTCTGCTGCTGCTGATTATTTCTGTTGCTGATGATTATTTCTGCTGCTGATGATTATAGCTGCTGCTGCTACTGTTGATTATTGCTGCTGCTGATGTTGACTATTTCTGCTGCTGATGATTATTTCTGCTGCTGATGATTATTTCTGCTGCTGATGATTATTGCTGCTGCTGCTACTGCTGATTATTGCTGCTGCTGCTGTTGACTATTTCTGCTGCTGTTGATTATTTCTGCTGCTGCTGATTATTTCTGCTGCTGCTGATTATTTCTGCTGCTGTTGATTATTTCTGCTGCTGATGATTATTTCTGCTGCTGATGATTATAGCTGCTGCTACTGTTGATTATTGCTGCTGCTGCTGCTGTTGACTATTTCTGCTGCTGTTGATTATTTCTGCTGATGATGATTATAGCTGCTACTGATTATTTTGTTGATGCTACTGTTGATTACTGCTGCTGCAGAGCAAGTATGGACTTGCTACTGCTTATAGACACACAGACACACTGCTGTGAGCATGTAATATGAGCATATATAGACAAATAGAAATCCCATAGCAGATCTGGACAGGTGGAGCTGGAGGAGATGGAGGGGTTTGGAGGAACTCTGATAGCGCTGCAGGACTAGATTGCAGCAAACACTGTATAGCAAACACTGAACACCTTCAGTGTTCATGATTTCAACTGCCTGTTGTCAATTATTTAATTCTCTTAATTCTAGTTTTGATAAGTGTGCCTTTATGTTGAGCCATTTGAATTTAAAGTTTTGACCAAGCGTTCACCGTCATCCCTGCATCAAAAGCTTTGTCTCTAATGCAGTCCAGGCTTGCTGTAAATTTTAGACCAGTATTTTTTTTTTTTGGACACATTCAGGCGTGTTTATACCTTCAGGGCTTTCTGGGCAGCTTCGCTGGATCCGATTGCAATGAGATCTGGTCCGGCCATGCTGCAGAAACTCTTCAGATGGAGACAGCCCTGTACGGGAACCGTGGACACGGCATAGTCCTGTAACAATGGGGAGATACATCAGCACAAAAGCATTTTGGCTCTGACTGGAAAAACATTTGCTCATAAAAACAGAATGAAAAAATTGAGTACTCCAAATAAACTACTAGCGCATTAGCTCAGCTGGTAAATAAAGTGGAAAAAATTGTTTGCTTATTGGAAAAAGACACCTAAAGCGCTCCAGACTTTGGAAAGGGAGGACAATTTGCTCAGGGATTCTTGAGGAGAGAACAAGGGAACCTTTCTAAGGAGAGTATGAATGTATTTACAAACACTGCTCTCAGTGGTACTATGAGCACGTTCAACAAGCATCTCTGCTTTCACTTTAGCGACCCGGGCGACTTTGTACAGCTGCCTGCGTAAAAGTTTCCATAAGCCATCAGCGTGTGAATGATAAGGAGCTGCAGGCATCTTCAAGCTCGTTTGCAGATCGTTACGAAATCATGACGTTAAAAGCATCTGTGACATTAACAAAGAATGTTCTGTTTTTACAACAAGCTTTTGATTTTCATTCAGAAATTTGTGGTTGACGGGGTCCATGGCCTGCAGAACCAGCTTTTCCGAAAACATCCCAGCTGGGGCTTATTCTGATCCACACTAAATACTGAGAGTCTGAATATGTAGAGAACAGTATGAAAGCTGGACAGATGGATAGATAGCATAGATAGACAGACAGACAGACAGACTCACCTTAAACGTGTCGGCCAGGATCTCCGCTCCTCTCTGATTGGTTCTCTTGGATAATCCCACAAAGAACTCTCTACCTGAACACCAAAACACATGTTTACTTTCACTTCCAGAAGAAGCGTCAGGAGCTGATCTGCTAACAGGTATTAACTGAAGCACACGAGTGCCAGTCTAGACTACAATTTGGATTGTATCTGTTTTCCGTCATTGATCAAAGGAGACCAAACTCAATTGCAGTGAGAAGTTAGTTAAAGTTTCTTCATGACTCTCTGGGTTCATTTGGTTCAACTCTACATCAGTGCCACTGAACCTTCTGATCTAAGGCCAGTGAGAAGCTTTATCAACGTTTGGCAGTATAAAAAGACTGTCTCTGAGTCGTATGACTTTATGTTCCATTTAAATGGTGATCTGAGATCAGTTTCTCACATATTCTGGTGTAATAGTTCAGGTCTGCACATCAATAGTTCTGGTCTGATCTGCGAACAGAGTAACGTGACACTTGAATCCAGAACAGTAGCCACTAAACGTTTTACACAGGAGATACGAGCTTCATGACGCCAGAAGGAAATGTTTCTGGCTGGGAACGACTCCAGCCGAACGTCTCCAGACTCAATTAGGTGTACGGCTGCAGTTTTCCATCCACCGCTAAAGGTGACCCATATTCAATCTGAGGAACGAAGCAGACACAATGTACATTTCCACAGCGTCTGAAGCAGATTCACAGCTGTGGATTTTAGGAAAACTGTTTAAAAGTAAAACTGTTTGGCTGTGGGTTCCTTTAGGGCAAGGGTGTCCAAACTCGGTCCTGGAGGGCCACTGTCCTGCAGAGTTTACCTCTAACTTACCACAACACACCTGTCTGAAAGTTTAATTTGTATGTCTAAAAACCTTGATTAGCTGGTTCAGGTGTGTTTAATTGGGGTTGGAGCTAAACTTTGCAGGACAGTGGCCCTCCAGGAGCAGGATTGGACACCCCTGCTTTACGGTCTCTGTTCAACAAAGGCATTATAGGCTGAACTGGTACCTGTGAACAGGACATCTCCTCCATCCAGTGTGGCCGATTCATCGGTCATCTCAACAATATTCAGGCCTGAGCTTAGTCAACGCGTCTTTCATGGCCTCCGTCTGGAACAGAAAGACATTTACAATTACTCATTAAGCAGACACTTTCAAAATCATTTCTCAAACAAAATCAGCAAAACAGCCCAGCAACTGCATAGCAACCACTCAAAATTTCCTAGTAACTGCAGTGAAACTCCATAGAAACCACATAAAACACCCTAGCAACTGTAGCTACAAGCTACTTAGCAACAAAATATATCCCATTCAGAAAACCTTAACCACATAGCAACACCCTGACAACTGTCCAGAACACTTTTTCAACCATATAGAAACGCCCTAGAAACTATGAAGAAAACACTAGCAACTGTATAGAAAGAAAATATTATACCACTCAGAACACCTTACATAGCAACACCCTGGCAACGGCCCAGAATGCTTTTTCAACCTTATAGCAACACCTTAGAAACTACCCAGAACACCCTAGCATCTGTAAAGGAACAAAGTATATACCACTCAGAACACCTTACATAGCAACACCCTGGCAACTGCTCAGAATGCTTTTTCAACCTTATAGCAACACCTTAGAAACTACCCAGAACACCCTAGCATCTGTAAAGGAACAAAGTATATACCACTCAGAACACCTTACATAGCAACACCCTGGCAAATGCTCAGAATGTTTTCTCAACCTTATAGCAACACCTTAGAAACTACCCAGAACCCCCTAGCAACTGTATAGCAAGAAAAGGATATACTGTACCACTCAGAACATACTGCAACACCCTACCACTCAACCAGAACACTTAGAAACTACCCAGAACACCCTACATAGCAAAGTATATAACTTAGAACCCTTATGTAGCAACTGACAACTCCCAGAATGCTTTTTCAACCTTATAGCAACACCTTAGAAACTACCCAGAACCCCCTAGCAACTGTATAGGAACAAAGTATATACCACTTAGAACACCTTATGTAGCAACACCCTGACAACTGCCCAGAATGCTTTTTTTGCAACCTTATAGCAACACCTTAGAAACTACCCAGAACCCCCTAGCAACTGTATAGGAACAAAGTATATACCACTTAGAACACCTTATGTAGCAACACCCTGACAACTGCCCAGAATGCTTTTTTTGCAACCTTATAGCAACACCTTAGAAACTACCCAGAACCCCCTAGCAACTGTATAGGAACAAAGTATATACCACTTAGAACACCTTACGTAGCAACACCCTGGCAACTGCCCAGAATGCTTTTTCAACCTTATAGCAACACCTTAGAAACTACCCAGAACCCCCTAGCAACTGTATAGGAACAAAGTATATACCACTTAGAACACCTTATGTAGCAACACCCTGACAACTGCCCAGAATGCTTTTTTGCAACCTTATAGCAACACCTTAGAAACTACCCAGAACACCCTAGCAACTGTATAGCAAGAAAAGGATATACCACTCAGAACACCTTAGCAACCACATAGCAACACCCTGGCAACTGGCCAGAACACTCTTTCAACCATATAGCAATGCCCTAGAAACACAGAAGTATATCCCACACAAAGTGTATCCCACTTAGAAAACCTTAACAACCACATAGCAACACCCTAGCAACTATCCAGAACACTCTTTCAACCATATAGCAATGCCCTAGAAACACAGTGTATGCTACAGTATATGACATCACCACTGAACCACATCCAGGGATTTTTTTAAAGCCAAGTCAGAGACGAGAGCCTTCGGCTATCTGATAGTTGGAGGTAAAACATCATGATGCAATTATTAAATGTGTTTATAGTCACATACGCCCTGAAACACAGTGGATAAATGAGTTGTGTTTATGGAGGAGAGAGAGAGAAAGAGAGAAGCATCCGGATCTGGATTGAGTTTCTCTGAATGACAACATGCTCCCAATCCCGTCCAAGAGCCAGGGTCAGAATTAACAAGGATTTGAGGGGGAAAATGTCATCGCAAGTAACAAAAATCTTCTAGATATTTGTAATATTAAATTAAACATTAAACATTAAACATTATTTTCTCATGTGACAGTCGAACAGTGTATAAAGTTTCTGAGAGGCCAATAAAAACACAATGTGAGGGGCAGCAGTGCTGTGATTGGCTGATTAATGACTGTCATGTTCACAATCAGTGTTGGGGTAACTCGAGTTATGCTTTTTTAGAAAGTAACACATTTCCCCAGCACTGTCCTCAAATCTACACGAGCATGTCACACTGTAAGAAATTACTCCGTAAACAACTCTTACGCGGACATCACCACTTACTGTCACATACAAATGGAAATGAACTCGAAATAACAATCTGAGTCGCTTCCCTCGACTAACAGTCCAAAAAAGTGATTTCTGCGACATCAAACATCATAGCGGTGTAAAAATCCAACTGAACTCTGCCCTCATAAAAGTAAAAATGCTCCTGTTAATCCAATCCCGGAGGTGAAAATCGGCCCATAAAGAAAAAGTTAATTTCGGACACTGCCAAAACCCGTCGATGACATCATCACGAGGGGCCGGGGGGGGGGTGATGTCATGCTGAAGGAAACATGTAAAACTTTTATGAGGAGAAAAGATGAAGAGGAAGTGACCTGCAGGGAGAAGAGGAACGCCATCCGTCAGAGGACAGAGGTGTGAAGGTGTGTGTGTGTGTGCGTGCGTGAGAGTGTGTGTGTGTGTGTGTGTGAGAGTGTGTTTTACGGGTTGTTTTAGCAGTTCTCGGGGGTCTGTGACCGAGGCTCTGTTTTTTTTTAAAGGATGAATCAGTGTTTCCACGGCGATATCTAGCGGTGAGGTCACTGTGGACTCCGCTTCCCCTCACTGCTGTCGCCAAGCATGAGGTCATCCAGGTATGTCGCCACGGCAACCATGACCTCACTTAAGTAATAAAGACACACAGCAAACACCCAACAAACACACAGAGCACATGTGACATAACAAGATTAGTTTTGAGTTGCATCACTAGTAGTGCTGTCCATAAAGTGTGTTTTGATCTAATATAACTTCATGTCTCTTTTAATTAGTTTATCGATGCTTTTCAACCAAAAAAAGATAAAAAAGGATATATATATATATATATATACACAAAATACACAGAAAATGCTTTTAACGAACCCCTGTTGTGTCACAGTTGTGTGTGATGATCCACTGATGATCCGTCCGTCTGTCAAACACACATCACCACCAAAACAACATCCTCTCAAATTTGTCTGACGAACACGCATTCAGCGATTTCATCTGAAGAAATATTAATTGACTTACATTTTAGACAATTCTAAGCACCAGTTTTTTTTCTCTATTTTGGCGACAGAAACGGTTCCAAACAAACAAATCTACAGCAGTGTTTCATTACTGATGGAACAGAACGGTTGAGTAAACGATTCAACGACTCACTCAGTAAGTGATCTACTTACGGTTTCAGTTTAATTTTTCATTCATTTCATTTTATTTTTCCATCAAATTCAAAAGGTTACTTTTAAAACATTATTTGTGCAGTTGTAATTGTAACTTCATTTGATTGGTAACAGCTCTATAAAGCATCTTATTATTCTGATGTTTCAGGCAGTGAATGTGGATCTTTTAGAAGAATTTGAGGAACGCTGGTCTTGACCACAACACTCGGTGTGTCCACCTCACCCGTCTTTCATTTTGTCCTGACGCGCTCGAGCCTTCCCGCATGGATCAGCGCTGGCCATTATCCCTCCGAGAGTAGGATGAGATACCTGCCACATTCCTGCCATTCCACTGCGCATGAGCGCACGGATCTGTGACGGAGAACCGGCTCTCACCAGATACAGTGTCTCGTGTACGGTCTTGAATAAAGGGCCTACGGTACAGACTAGACCGCGTCATAGTGCCGGTCACCGTCAGAAACAATCACTGCGATCCATGTCAGAAAAACTCAATGGCTCTACTCCAAACGCCAGGGGGATGCTCGCATGTGAGGGTGTAAATGATACGATTACAGTGAATAATAAATGAGGGTCTTGGAGAAGGTGGGGAGACCATTTTGTCCACCAGCAATCAGGGAACATAAAACCTGCCGCAGAAGAGAGAGAGACGCACATCGAATAAAAAGAAAGAAGTTATCAGCGCGCCGGAATGTAAATGTCACTGGCGAGGAGAAGGAGAGCTCAGATAAGCTTTATCGGATCACGGCAGGAACTGGATCTGCGGAGTCTGACGTCACAGAGGAGCGCAGACGCAGACACAGACGCAGACGCAGACGCACGGATCAGAGATTCCAGCAGAACACAGACTCTCGGACCATCAACACCCCAGGACTAGAGTTACGGATGAGGGCCTTTTGTCTATAAACATCAAATGAACTGAAAACAGATTCACACCAAAAAAAAAAAAAAAAAAAAAAAAAAAAAAAAAAAAAAAAAAAATATATATATATATATATATATATATATATATATATATATATATATATATATATATATATATATTATATAAAAATATTAACAAAATATATATAAAACAATTATGTAAAAATAATATCTGACCAAACTTCAAAATCAAAAAGAATAAAGTAAAATACAAAATAAAAACAAAATTAAACAATATATAATACTAAAAAATAAAATATAAAAATATATAAACAAGATAATATTGACTCTGATGAAGTCAAAAAGAATAAAAAAATTAAGAAAAATTATAATACTAAAAATAAAAATATAAAAATAATTATTTAAAAATAATAATAAAAGGAAAATTCACCCCAAAATGTGGTCAAAAAAGAAAAAATTTAACAAAAAACAAGGAATATAATTTATAATATTAAATTTATAATAAATATATATAATCTGACCAAAAGTTGTAGTCAAAAAGAATAAAAGTAGAATAAAAAAAACCAAAACCAATTTATAATACTGAAAATAAAATATAAAAAATGTATAAAAATACAAGATAAAATCAGACCAAAAGACGAAGTCAGAAAGAATAAAAGAATAAATAAATAAAAGAATAATAATTAGTGCTGTCAAACTGATTAATCACAATTAATTGCATCTAATTTAAAAGTGTGTAAATATAGATGTCTGTACATATATATATATATATTATACACAAAGTTTGTTAGATGCAATTAACTTGCAATTAATCTATTCGACAGTACTATTTATAATACTAAAAATAATAGAATATAAAATGAACGCATCTAAATATCTGTAAACATCAGATGAACAGAGAAGCAGACGACGTGTTTATGCTTTACTTCTGGTTTAATATGACTGAAGTTTGACCGCAGCTGCTGAAGTTAACGAGGCGCGTTTGACGTGTTTAAAAGAAGTCTCGCTGAGGGAATTCCTCCGGCGTTCACGTCACGGTCACGAGATTCACAATCCACGACTGCAGAACACCTTCAAACAACCTGACGCACATGCAGCTCGAGTAATGATGCATTGAGGAGTGAAGCGCAATATTCCAGACGTGAACAATTCCTCAAAAATGTCTTAGCAACCACCCAGAACACCCTAGCAACCCCTCAGACCCAGCCAGCACAGATCCTGTGTTCCTGAACTCATCCCAGGAGC